>NW_014541835.1:34557-36209 GCF_000741045.1 Vigna radiata var. radiata
CCAAACGATTATTGGAAGCATTTGTTCTTTTACAATACAATGAACCAATATCTTGTATATTCTGGGAAACAAATGACGAATCATTTGACTGAGAAGAATTTATAGGGTAATTGTGATGGGATACACTTTTCAAGGAGCTGGACGAAAATCACTCTTCCCTCACAATTCGTTTCCATGTTCAGCTTCCACAGGAAATTCGCTGTCTGCCTCTCCTTCTCAATAGGCGTCGCTTTCTTCGGTAATGACCCTTACATTCTACTCGTCGCTTAGTTACTCACCTTCACCCCTCTGTTTGTCAACTTTATCATCACCGCTTCCGCTTTCTCCCAAGGAGAATCCTCCACCGAGTATTTCATCGGCGTGAAATCCATCAGAGTCGACAAAAAAGTCGTGCCTCTTAACACGACTTTGCTAACAACGACGGCGTTGGCGGAACCAAGATCAGTTCCGTTAACTTAGACAATGTGTTGGAGGCTTCGATCTTCAAAGCAGTGACAAAGGCTTTTGTAAAAGCGTTTGCTGCGAGGAATATAATGAGGGTGGCTGGTGTGGCACCGTTTGAAGTGTGTTTCAACAGTGAGAACNTTGTGGGCACTCAGTTAGGGGCGCCAGTGCCAATNGTTGAACTTGTTCTGCACAACCACAAGATGATTAGGAGGATTTTTGGAGCGAACTCAATGATAAGTGTTATTTTGTGGGAGGTTTTTAAAACCTCTATTAATTCTTACAGTTTTAATAAAAAAAGTCGTAATTAAATTTTATTTTATTTTTATGAATAATTTGTCCGGTTTTAATAACAAAACCGAAGTTAGTATATTTTATTTATTTTTTAAAAATTAATTTTCAGTTGTTATTTTAGTAAACTGGCGGTAAACATTGGACTAGAAAACAATAGATCGTTGACAGATTTAAGGTTTTCTACGATGCATTCTCCGTTTGACACTGAGTCCCGAGTTGAAAAGAAGTTGGGGCTTTTCTTTTTCACTTTTCCTTTGAAAAAGAAGTTGAATATATTGTATCTATCTGGAGGTTGGTTGTTGTCTAAAGTTTTGTATTGGTCTTTTAATTTTGTCGAGGTTGTTGGATCGTTAGCAATTAGTGTAAAATATTCCTACAGTAATGTAATTTCTTTTNCAGGAAATGGAATTCGGTCACTCGCTTAGACAAAGCAATTTAAACATAAATATATGAGTTAACGAGTTGATTCTTCTAGATGGTTTTATCAGTTGCACTGTAATTACATTCTATTTTTACTTTGCACACATTCAAATTAAATCATCTCAGTCAAACTATTAAATAAATTAAAATAGTTATTAAATATCACCAACCAATGCATTCAACCATAATTAATAGATTCGAAGAACAACAAAACATAAAATTAGAACTGTCAAAATGAGATACAACCCGTAGGCCAACCGACACCACAAATTAGGGTCGGGTTGGATTGGAAAAAAATGCATTTTCTTTTGCAGACTAATTTTCAACTCGGCTCATTTAAACCTGACTCATTCGAGTTGAACCCGTGGTGTGCTGAGTTAGTCCACCAACCCACATAATTTTATTTTTACTAATTCTTTACTTATCTTGAAATAAATAAGAAAGAATATATGCTTATTATAAAGGACGATAGAAATATTGATATGTTTGATGCT
>NW_014541836.1:0-12182 GCF_000741045.1 Vigna radiata var. radiata
TATATATATATATATATATATATATATATATATAACTTCCACATACATACGACAATTTTCTGCTTCTGGGACATGTAATGGAATGTAAATGCCTAAAACAATACAGTGACTTACTGGGGACAAAAATTGACAATGCTGATAGTTTCTAAATGTTCAACACCAATAACTCTTAGAGACCCTATCATAATCACTTTCACTATCACCATTGTATAATTATAACTAGGATTACTACAAAATACCGATGTATATGAAAGAAATATAAAAAAAAAATATTTAGACTTTGTTCACTTGGATTTGCTAATTAAAGTGTTACATTTTAGTTTATAAAACATAATTTATAATTTGTAGAAAAAATTACAGAAAATTTTATTTGTAATCTTATAAAAAATAATACAGTTTATTAATTACAAAATAATGTAAATATAACGTCACAAAATAAAGTTTCACATAAAATAAACCATGAACTTTTATGATTTATCTATAGGTTTTTAATTTTTATTTATTTAGAATAGAGATCTTCAAGTAAAATTTAGATATAACCGTGAATTAATAGTTCGAAATATTTATTAGGACATTTACCGTAATTTTATAATCACTAAAATACACGGCCTTTAAACTTCTCTCACAAATACAACATATTATTTTAATGAAAATTAATAGTTATTTATTCATAACAAATATATAAAATAAAACTAATTATCAACTGTGTGAAAATCTGTATTGCTTAATTTTAAAATTTTAATGATAAAGATGCATCCTTTTGAACCAAGTGATAACACAATTTCTTTTAGTCGTATTTATTTTAAAACATATCACCATATCTTTCATTCATCATTCTTGACAAATGAATTCAAATAAAAATTTTATACAAAAGCAGCAGACTTCCAAACATAAATTTCTACAAATATACAGTGAAAAGTTCTTTATCAGAGGGGTTCATAAAACTAATTATTCAATCCAATTCAAACCATATTGTATTGTATTAGAGTAGATTGAATTTTTAATAAAGAAACCACAAGTCAAACTATACATTGTTTTAATATTTGATCAGATATATTTTTAATCAAAACCAATCTAGCAATACCTTTAATAAAAAATAAATTGTGTAAGTTTAATAGGAGAATAGATAAAAAAAACTATGAATGCATTTTTTTGTCAACTTTAAACCTTAAGATTTTTCTTTAAGTTATTGCAATAAATCCATGAATGTCATTAAACTTAAATAAGTCTGAAGTTACATTCGACTAATTTTTATTTTTAAGTTACCCATTCATTTTTTTCTTCGATTTAGTATTAATCTTTAAAATATGTTTAGAATTTTTTTGTCTCTTAATATTTTTTTTTGTCACAACAATCAATACTTTTTTGTATTATTTAATGATATATCATGTTAATATTGATAAGGAAAGAAATTTAATATTAAACTTAAACAAAAAAAAAATTGTTAATTTATATGAACACAATTTTAAGAAAAAATTATCACATACTTAAAACAAAGATTGATCCTCCAAAACTAAATCAAGATATATAAATATAAAAGTTGATTGAAAGTGGAGTCAGTTTCTATGAAAACTGGTTTAATTCAATTTAAATAATCCGATTTCATGTTTTTTTGTTTTTTTTTATCAGATCAGTTTTCTTCGTTCTTATGATTTTTAAAATCAATATTTTCAGTTGTCGTTAGTTTATTCGGCTAATAAACACTTCTACAGTGAGACTCAACTAAGTGACAATAACAATGTTAGCTATTTCTAACAAAGAATGAAAATAATAACATCAAATTAGTCATTTACTCGTATTCTAATAGTATAAAAATCCGGTGCAGAAACAGATTTATGTAGGATCACATGAAGGATTGCTAACAACTTTCAAATAGGCACACCTCAATATTCACGAGGGTGTCATCATTGATTCAAAAACACAACTACAAAAACATACACAGAAGATACAAAAGCAGGTAACGAATGTTAGTTCTGTTTGTCATTACAATTAGCAATTTCGACCAATCTAGTCTTCTGCGGCATCTTCGATTTCTTCATCCTCTGGGACTCCTCGAAGGTAGAGAACATTGTTACATCTAGACATGCAGACAATGAAATAAGAGAACAAGTTTCCAATAAATAAACGAGGTCAAGTTTTTGATGGCACAAAGAAGGGACAGATCGAACATTAAGAGCAAAAACGAAGATTGATGAGAATAAGAGGACAAGTTTACAAGAAATACCTAAAATAAATGAGGATGTGACAAAGAAGTAAAAAAAAAAAAAGAAAAAAAAAACTAGCAAGCTGTTGAATTGATTGCTTGAGAATATCACCAGAGGGTCACATAGTGATTGCCAGAGGGTTGCACTGCGTTTGTGCAACAGTCGCAAGGTAGAAGAGGAGACAAGTGAGGTATAGTAATAAACTTTGAAAGAGTTTTCTACAAGCTGAAACCATTTCAGTATCCAAAAATAAAATAAAAAATATCTCCATCAAATATCCTTCTGATACAGTGAAATGTAACATTACGGCAGTGCATATGGTGGCCAGGGCAACTACACCTCTATAGCATGCTACTATTAAAAAATATTTATAGTTCCACCATATATATAAATACAATCACATGAGATGGGTAAAACACAGGATAAAGAAAGACTACAAAGAACAAAATTAACTTTTTTTTGCAGCACATTATGAAAGTGAATTTCAGGGAAGATATGCTTTGCTGGGAAGAAATGTCATAGAGCTGTGGCAGAAATACACCAATATATATATATATATATCCATTCATCCGTCCAGGTGATTTTAAATTCTCTTATAATACATTTCAAAATTATAACTGAGCGTGAATTTAAAGGGAGATTTATATCATTCATAATACTTTTATTGCAGTTGAACAGTATTATTTTTTCGTGAAGCATATAGTCATAAAAAAAGTATTATCTAAAAACTTATACCATATTCAATGAAGATTTGATATTATTGTTTTCTTTTATGTGTGACCTGTATACACGGAAATTTAAAAGTAAAGGTTTTTAATTAAAAACATTTGTCGTCTAAAAATATATGTATCTTTCAATGCTTGATTTTTTAAGATCTAGAAAAAATAATAAAATATATTTAATACTCTTGACCATTTATTGTGGATACACATTTGCACTGACATAATTCAATGGGCCAGCAACAGCTAGTTATGCAGTATGGACTTTTTCTTTCCCTTTCAATCTTCTATCATTACTAACTAAACCCCATACTTTTTCTTTCCCTTTCTATACTTCTAGTATTACTAACTAAACCCCATACTTAAATAAAAAGACTAAAATATTCTTCTTCGCTGCACCACACCATCACTCCGTCATTCTTTCTACGATTGATGCCCCCATCATCTCTAAAGAGGAAGAAGAAGAAAGAAAACATGTTGAGAAGAAAAGCTCGTTTACAAAAGCTCATTTCTCAACGCTTTAGGAAAGCTTATTCCATAATACATTTCATGTGTTCAAAAAAGATTATTTTGGAAATTCCGTTCTGAAAATCTTATTCTTAAAATTATGTTCCAAAAATTTTGGATAACCTGTTCTATAAAAGGTTTCCAAAAAAATAATCCAGATGTCACTTTTAAAATGATAAAATTATCATTTAAAAAAAATTAGAAGTGTGGGGCTAGAATTTATGGGAGTGCGAGAAAAAAAGCCTGCATATGTCTAAGTTGGGCTGGATTTGGCCCCTTTTAAGATGTTGGGTTTAGCTCGCTATGCCCACACCAGGGGGTTGCTCCCTCCACCTCCCTCATTTCCTCCCTCCACCTACCCCGTCCTCTTTTATCCCACTCTATTTTTCTATTCCTAATTTATCCTTCAGTAAAAATTTATTTTTAGGATTAAAATTTTATAATTTCTATCCACTTCCTTTATACAACCATTCATTCATTCATTTTTTTTTTATAGTTGATGTTCTCCTTCTTGGTCTTTTGCCTTGAAATTCTTTCTCTTATTTTTCTTATTTTTCTTTTGGTGTGAGAATCTTATGAGTTTACTGGAAAGAATCGCTCAAGGAGTAACAAACTTCAATGTTGCTTGAATTGAAGGTGGTGGTGGAGTCTATTAGTGGAGCGTTGTGTGAATAAGCGCCCAGGTAAGTAACTCTGAATCAATCGTGAAAAACCCTTAAACGGATACATCTGTCAGCGGATGTCATCATCCGTTTAAGGTAAAACGGATGTCGACAACACCGTTCTCTCTTACTCCATCGACGCCACCGTAGAAACAACATTGCTCCCAATGTCAGTACTCAACCCACAACACCAACAACAGTCTCCAATCAGCAACATTTATGCACAAGGAGTCTTCCAAGCTCCAATAAGCATCCTTCTCCCCGTAGTTTCTTGCGAAGAAGACAAAGTTGGGCCAAGAAAGCAGATTCACTATCCTGAACTCCATCAGGTTGTTCAAGTCCAAATCCAACCCCATGAATCCAATCTGAATCCAAGCTCTTCCCCATCTTCATCCTTCATATCCATAACACTATCAAAACCAAATCTCGAACACCCACTTCCTTGTACCACGGGAAATCTTTGTCATGATGATAAACCTTGCAGCGGCTTAGAACACCTTGTATACATTTCCAACCCCATTTATGAAAACCACGAGAGCCAAAGGAGCGGAGCAAATACCCGAGACACCAGACACTTCACCTTCACGTTTGGAAAGAAGTGGTTCTTCTGAGGAGGATAAGGCAACCCTTTCTGTCACCCACTGACCTCCATCTACCCCTCCTTTGACTCCAATGAAGAAGCTCCCTTTAGAGGCTTGTTCCGTTTCTCTAAGAGATGCAAGGTCCTTGGCCACTTCATGCAACGATTCTCGTTTGGACTGGGAGAGTTTGGAGCAAGAGTTTTAAAAAATGTTTTCAACATGAAACGGATCTGGAGTACAGGAACGAATCTGGAGTTTGGGGGGTGAGAATCTAAGAGAAGGGGAGGCGGGGTTGTTGCTGAAGTAAAAAGTTGAAATATAGGTTACTTAACTAAACAGGGTTAAAAAGTAAAAAATAAAGTAAAAAAGGTTAAAAGACGGTTATTTATGCAATTAAAAAAAAGTTGGAAAAAATTGGGGAAGTGGAGGGTGGAAACGGGGAGGTGGAGGGAGCAACACCCCCCACTCCAATGTCTTGTCACTCGTACTTGCTGCTCTGTCGGACAGACCTCCGTGGGTTAATATCATGCTTTCTCGAAGCTTTTGATAGTTTTTGTTTACATTTATATATTTCAAAATAAAAGCAATTAAAATTAGATTAGTACTTAGTGGTAAGGAGTTTAACTAATCTGTACAGTTCATACTTCAAACCTTATTACATTCGTGGAGAAAAATCCTTTTTACTTGTAATAGCTATACACAACTTAATATCTTATTCTAATATTGCTCCAAGTACCGCAACACATTTTAAATAATTTTTTTTTTCTTAAAAAATATGACCACAAAATGCCTAAAATATTATATACTCCATAATATCATAATTTATACACATAACTATTAAGTTTTAGCTCTAAAGAGAATTTGAATTTTTTTAAGTAGGTTTGAACCATATTAAGTAAGAAGGATGTTCTCAGAGTATTCTGACTAGAAGTTGTGAAATGATGCATCCACATTTAAAATCGTTATCTAACAACAAAATTAGAGAACAAGACTTTAGAACAAGTTTGGAGTGATACAAATCCAATTGTGGAGTATTTTAAAATCTTTGGACATTTAGTACATGCACATATATCATATCAAAGGAAGGCTAAACTAAAAAATAAGAGTAGAAATTGTGTTTTTCTAAGATTCAATGATGAATCTAAGACATGAGAATCTAAGTCATTGAAATTGATGTTTTATATTAGTGTTGTCAAAACGGGTCAATTGGCCCGACCCACCACGGTTTGATCACTTAAGGACGTTGCTCCCTCCACCTCCCCGTTTTCTCCCTCCACCTTCCCCTTCCTCTTTTATCCCTTACTCTATCTTTATATTCCTAATTTATCCTTCAGTAAAAGTTTATTTTTAGGGTTAAATTTTTATCATTTCTATCTACTCTCCACACACAACCTATTCATTCTCTATTACGTTCATGCTCTCATTCTTACTCTTTCATCTTGGGAATTCTTTCTCTTCTCTTTCTTTTGATGTGAGAGTCTGGTGAGTGAAAGGTTGCTGGAAGGAATTGTTGTAGGGGTAACAAACTTCAATGTCTGCATTGCTTGAAGGTGGTGGTGGACTTTATCAACGTTTAAGAAAAGTTTGTGAAAAAACGGCGAGGTACATAACCCTAAATTAACCTAGAAAACTCTTAAATGGATGTGAGCATCCGTCAACGGATGTCAACATCCGTTTAAGGTAAAACGGATGTCAACATCCGTTTAAGAGTTTTCAAGGTTAATTTTGAGATTAAAAATTGAATCTTATATAAAGGATGAATTTGAATCTGATATAAAGAGTGAGTGAGTGTGACTGGTGTAGCTTGGTTTTTGTGCCTTCAAAACCAAAATGAGTATTGATGATCAAATTTCATTTGGGTGACCTTCTTGCCAACATTAGATAGGCATCTAAATTCAACCTTTCCACGTTTTTCTCCTTTGACAAGACTAACATCAGAGGTATTTTCGAAAATTTCACCCACAAACCCTTTTGGTTTTTCCACATATTCATCTTCCATAGAATCGATCAAAATATTCTTCTCTTCACCTGCAAAAATTAATAGGTTACTTAATTAAATAGGGTTAAAAAATAAAAAATAAAGTAAAAAAGTTTTAAAAAAAAGGTTATTTTTGTAAACGTGGTGGTGGAGGGAGCAACCCTATCACTTAATGAGTCAATCCAATCTGGCTCATTTATTAGCGAGTCAGAAAAATTTGAACTCGACCCAACCCACCACAGGTTGGCTTACTAACTCACTTAATTACAATTTTTTTAAATAATAAAATTACAACTTTCTATAATTCAAATCTAAACAAATTTCATTCCCAACATCAAGTATTTAATTAACTTTGAAAACAGTGAACTTAAATAATTTTTTCAAGAAAAAAATAATAAATATTTTTTTATAAAATTAAAATTAAATTTTAATAAAATAAAATTAAGTGAGTGGGTTGGTGGGTCAATCTGATCCACCATGGGTTCAACCCAGATGCGCTGAGTTTAAAATGAGTTGGATTTAAATTTGATTCGCATAAAAAAAAAATACAAATTTTTCAAACTCAACCCAATAAATCCGTGGTGATCTGGGTTGGTTTACAGATTGTGATCCATTTTAATAACTTTATTCTATATATTCAGAGGATAAAAATAATATATATTAAAAAGTTCCACATTCTTTAAAATTAGGATATCAAAACGAGTGAATCCAATTCATTTAGATTCATGAATAGATAAGTTTAGAAATGGATAGATTCACGAGTTGAAGAGTTGGATTTATTTCGTGAATGGGCGGGCTGGCCTGCCACCTAATTCATGACCCTTCATCTATTACCTCCACACGCATAATCCAGCAAAAATAGATTCATCATTCCATCCATTATTCTTCATCTTAAAACCATCACAACCTAACCCACATTCAATCCTCCATTACCATCATCAACCTCTTCCCAACACACACACACGCAGTTACATTCTATTCAAGTGCATTTAGGGATACATTATTAACCATAATATTCATCCATTCATACATTATTAGCTTGCACTTGGATTATTCATTAAATAAGCTATTCTTCCAATTTCTTTTGAGCAAAGAATATAATTTGGCATGACAAAATTTATTTTCATTTCAATATTTCCATAAGATTACCATATTAGCTAATTCACACAAACTTAAATATCGTACATTTGTTTTCATAAACTATTCTTAATCCACTTAGAAAGAAAATTTCTGGATGTGTCACTGTTTACAAAGATATTGCATCTTGTGTTACAAAACTAAAAGAAAATGATTAAAAATATTATTCTTTTTTCTTTTGGTTATGTTTTCTGAATTATTTATTAATTTGAAGATTTTTTTTTGTTATTCTCATTGTATATATCCACCGAAGCTGAACTGATTGAAATCTTTAAGCCATCCCTCACTCTAATTTGGTTGTGTTGTGGTCATAGCATTAATATGGCCGAATACGAAGCATCTTGCTTTCCGTAAAGAGATGTTAGAATAAGTAAATGCACGATGGGCCTAGTTAGACAAAATGTTTCAAATTTTTAATTATAGAGGCTACCCAACAAAAAGTATATGTGAAAACTATTGGACCACTTCATTTCTTATCCAATATATCATTTTATGAAAAACATGCATCATTAATTCACCTACTTTTTCCAAACTTTATTTTAAAATCATAAAACAAAATTATTGGCTTAAATGTACATAATTGCATGGTATCATAATCGATATAAATTTTTTTAACACACCTCTTTTAAAGAGAATATATGTTGAAGTTATCAAACATAATATCAAAGAGAGTATCGACAGTCAGTAGTACAATACATCCATTCAATATGAAACAGAAGATATATTCTTACTGACTTTGATAGTATATTAATAAAACAGAATTTAAAGCTAAATTAAGATGATTTGCAATATTTTTACAAACTGAATTAAATCCACATGTTTTATAATATCAATTGAATTATTGAATCGTATGATTTAATTTTGTAGCCAACTAGCTACTTGGTAGCTTTCATGGTTAATGTCTTGGTAAGAAGTTGAGCTGTCTCTCTTATGGAAAGCCGAAACTACAGTGCCGAAGATGCAAACGATTTCATCACGCTTTCTCTTCCTTTTTTCTACTCTTATTTGACGTGATGTGATGAGAAAATGACTTCTTCAACAACATGCACATCATCTATTGTAAATGTCTTCTAAATTGAATGAACTCAAAACAATTGTATATTACTTCCAAAGTAGCACTTTGTCTGATTTCTTTTAGCTTGAAAGTTACTTTAAAACAAATTAAAAATAAAGAATTTAAACTTAAAGTTTAAGCTCTGCTATTTGAAATAAAGCAAAAAGAAAAAATACAAGTCAAAATTCTTGAAATTAGATTTCGAGAACTCCTTTTATTTCAAATTTTTATTGGGTAATGAATATTTAAAAAAAAAAATATTTGACACAAGTTTTTCATTTAAGAAACATGTGACTTTTTACAATATGCACCAAGGAGAAACCTGATTATTTCATATTGCTTTCCATATGCAACAAGTAATGAATTAACTGTTTTAATTTGTGATGAAGGACAAAATAGCATACACAGAAAAACATCTGCCGAGTGAACGAGCATCGGTGTGATGATGGTCTTTGGATCTAGTCGCTGATTTTTTCACACACGATCACAAATTGTCTCTAAAGTTTGTCTAGTTCAAAATCTTGGCTACCTTTATCTCTCTTTGTTCTTTCTGGGATGTTTTGAAAATCGTCATATAGTAAAAGTACGTTTTGCGATTAAAACTGAAAAGATAATTTAAGTATATTAGTTGAGAGTGAAGCTAGCTAGCACGTGTATGAGTTGAGGAAGTTACCTTAGCATCACCTTTTGTAAGCATTATTTAGCTTTGGTTATATAGAAGATCTGAATATGATGATGACAACTATGAATTAAATGATAAAGATGAAGAAGAGTATTATATGGTAAAGCATAAAATTATAATCCTAGTGCTACCTGCATAATGAGTAGAGGGGACCATTTTTCCCATGCTATCAAGTGCATTACCGTCTTCATTATGATATCCTCACTTTACTTAGTCCCCGTTTCACACCTTCATAACTTTAGTTCGGCTCCCCATTCAGGAAAAGAATAGGAGAGAAAAAGAATAAACTTACTTCAAAATTTTCTTCAACCTAGACCTAAGCAAACTCCTCTTGCTACTGTCAAATCATATTCAAACATATTTATTTCTTTGTTTTTTAAAGATAAAAAGTACGAGACAGTGAGACAAGATAAAGAAAAGGGTGACAAAGTGTTTATGTTACTATGTTACAGAAATAAAATGATCTGTATTCATTCATTCTCTACAAAAAGTTGTGGTAGTTTTGAGAGGAAGAAGAGGAGATGCAGAGTGGCCATGATTGGATGATGAAGCAAGGCTCGTGGGCTTTGCCTTTTTCTATTTTAAATAAACCCCCCGTGACAGAAATTCAAATAGTGAGAAGGGGGGGACCAAAAAGCAGCGAAATAAGAATTAATTGAACAAACCCATGGATAAAAGAGAAGGAACACCTAGATAAAGGCTAAAGCATAACTGCATAAGCTGTCATTGCTTCCCTCCTTTCTTTTAAAAACCCACCACACAATCACACCCCCATTGGTATCTGCTACTTCTTCTACTACAGTTCCTAATCAGGCTCAAGATCTAAGGTCATTGCAACAAACACGTTAACCCAAAAATATGATCAGAGGAAGAGAAGGCAAACCATTACCACTGCCACCGCCCTCTGCTGATCTCTTGGTATGTTTCCCATCACGGGCTCATCTTACTCTAATGCCTAAGCCCATTTGCAGCCCGGCCCGACCCTCCGAGCCCACCAAACGCCACCACAACACCCACCACCACCGTAAGAAATCCTTCTCCAGAGGCGGCGCCGGAGGCCAAGCCAGTCCTTTATTATGGTCCAAAACCAAGTCAATGGACTCGGAAATCACGGAACCAACCTCCCCCAAAGTGACGTGCGCCGGTCAGATCAAGGTCCGGCCCAAAACGACGACGTGCAGGAGCTGGCAATCGGTGATGGAAGAGATAGAGAAGATCCACACCGACAAAAAACAGAGGAAGCGTCTCGGCTGGGCCGAGACCCTCGGTTTCAAGAAGGAGATAATGCAGTTCTTGACTTGTTTGCGAAGCATAAGGTTCGACTTCAGATGCTTCGGCTCCTTCTCCGGAACCGACATCGCCACTGAAGAAGAAGAAGAAGACGATGAGGAGGAGGAAGAAGTCGAAGAAGAGGAGGAAAACGACGTGGGCGTGGGAGAAAACGAGAGAGAAGCATCGAGAACTGTGTTCTCGAAATGGTTCATGGTGTTGCAAGAGAACCAAAAGAAGCGGAGAGAAGAGACAGAGGAGAGAGGAAATGAGGAGGAAAGCGTGTCTGTGTCGGTGTCGGTTCCTCCTCCGAACGCATTATTGCTGATGCGTTGTAGGTCTGCTCCGGCGAAAAGTTGGGTAAGAGAGAGGGAAGGTGGTGATGTTGAAGAAGATGATAATATGGAAAGAGAAAAAGAAAAAGAAAAAGGGAAGGGACAGAGTTTAAAGTCGTTGATGGAGGAGGAGAAGAAGAGAAAGAAGGAGAAGATGGTAGTGATGCGATACGACTCTGATTTTTACGGCATTTCTTCTGATATTGCAAAAGAGACATGGATTGTTGGCGGCCTCAGAGATCTCATGTCAAGGAGTCGTAGTTCCAAAAGATAAGACATCAATATCATCATCATCATTATTCACAGTTACACCTATATTTTTCCAATACTTTTTTTTTTCTTTCTTTTACCACTTTGGTGTGAAAACTGGGAAATCTAATACTAAAATCCCAGTTTTATATTCTGGAATTACTGAGTTCGTAAACCTGTACAGTTTAATTTCCGATTTATTTGTATAAGTTTCCGGTGGCTGGCATGTACGTGAGAATCTTGGTGTTGTAGATTGATAGTTATTAGGGAAATGAATATTTAATTTTTGTTTAGTTCACATTTGTTACTATAAACATGCCAAGATATTATGGATGGCCCGTTTTTAATTTAATATTTTATTATTAAAAACTTGTGTTAAATGAGTGTATTTTTAAAAGGATGTGTGAAAATATTATTTCGCGTATTCAGTATTATTAACATACAAAAATCTAAAAAAATAATATCAAAAGAAAGTAATTTTATTAATATTGGAAGATTTTATGGTTGATCTAAGCGAAACTTGAGTCATAGTGTATAATAATTAAGTTTTCGACACATATACTCTCTTTAAAAAATTGTATTTGTTCAGAATAAACATCATACATAATGAAGTAACTAACACATACAAAATATTTTACGACTTGAAGAGTATTGAGATGATCTTTGAAGATCAGAATATGACTTTATTTCTTTTCAACGCCCCGCCTAAGTTCGTCCACATTTTAAAGAGACAAAAAATTAAATTTTTTTCTTAAAAGTAAAACAAATATCATAAAAATAAATAAATAAATAAATAAATATATAT
>NW_014541837.1:0-33907 GCF_000741045.1 Vigna radiata var. radiata
ATTAGCTAGTTGGCAAGAACAAGTAATTGATGAAGGGTATTGTAGTGCATTTGCATAGCAAGGAATTAGTTGAAATCATTCTCCAACATGTTCATTCCACATAGTTATCAATCATTTTCATATTCACTAGTTTTGGCCCCAATTAGTTCAAATTTTACTTATGCATAAATTTTACTTTCATTGCATAATACCAACCAAAAATTCGAATCATTCTTTAGCTTGAGTTAGTTAGTAATTATACGAGTATAGAGTAATATCGAAGTCTCTTGGGAAACGATATCCGGTCTTACCGGTTTTACTACTTGCACGACTTGGTACACTTGCCAATGTCTTAACAAGTTTTTGCCACATCATTTTTTCTTTTTCTGAAATTGAGTCAACTTTGTCTACTTTTTTCACGCGGGAAGGTTTGACAAACGGGTGGTGGTGAGTTGTGCACTGTGCTTGACATCCCCATCACCGCAAAGAAATTCTTCTCTCTCGCCCTCATCTTCACCAACATCAACCTCCTCCACCACGCCAACGTCAACACCTTCATGGGAGCCCACAATATCTTCAACTTTAGAAGTGACAAAACTTCCACACGCATTGACCTTTCAAAGTAGTTTAGCTTGTCATTCACTGAACCCAATTTCCCGAAATCACCAACGACATCCCCGTGTGGATCAAAGAGATTTGACAACACAAGGATTGATGTTTTCTTATTGATTTCGCCCTAGTTGGAGCTGTCTGTTTCATTAATCAGTGCAATTGTTTCAAACTTATCTGACAGTGATGGAAACCGATGGTTGAAGCTCTAGCGCTAAAACTCTCAGCCACAAGGTCGGGCCAATACGATTTTTCTCCTCTTAATATTTGTACTACTTAGCTTCTCATTCCACAAGTTCTACTACCATTAACATACTCTCTCAAGGAGGTATAGATTAAAAAAATCTTTCCAATTGGAAGACAACAACAATTAGTGGATTAATTGATCTGTTTTTATAAAAAAAATATAAGATTTTAGAAAGAGCATTCGATGCACCATATAAAAATATATCAAGTCGATTTATAAAAAGAAAAATCTATATGTGTGCAAGAAACTATAAAAACATTTATGTTGTTGTCATCATCAAAAACATATATGGGATATATGGGTTTAACTTTCACAAAACTCTCCCTATCAGCACTAATGTTAATGCTAATGCTAATGCTAATGCTAACACGAATGTCAATGTCAATGTCAATTCCAATGTTAATGAAAATGCTATTGCTAATGTGCAAATGCGAATGCTAATGCTAATGTGCAAATGCAAATCCAAATGTGAATCCTAATGTTAATTGTAATGTGATTGCGAATGTTAATTCTAATGTCTGAATGCAAATGGTAATGCTAATGCTTATGTACGAATGTGAATGTTATTGCTAATGTGCGATTGCGAATGTGAATGCTAATGTGCAAATGCTAATGCTAATGCTAATGCTAATTGTAATGCTAATACGAATGCGAATGCGACTGATAATGCTAATGTGAATGTGAATGTCAATGTGAAAGCTAATGTAAATGCAAATGCGAATACGAATACTAATACTAATTTGCGAATGCGAATGCTAGAGCTGTCAAAACGGGTAACCCGGCTCAACCCGGCCCGGCCCACCACGGGTTGGTCACTTAGTGAGTCAACCCAACCCGGCTCATTTATTAGCGAGCCAGAAAAACTTGAACCCGGCCCGACCCACCACGGGTTGGTGGGTAAACGGGTTGGCTCACTATCCCATTTAATTATATTTTTTTAAAATAAAAAAAATACAAACTTTCTATAATTTAAATTTAAACAAATTTCACTCCTAAAAAATTATGTTAAAGACCAATTCCGACAATCAATAAAAAAATATTAGTAAAAAAAAAAAAGAATCAATACTCAATAACATATTCAAAAATATCAAAAAGAGTTTGTTTAAATAATGTATACTCAAATTGTTTAAATAAAATGAACAAAATCTGATACAAGCATGTCAGAACATGAAAAAAATCAATTCATGTCTTCAAATCCCCCAAAACCAAAAACAAATTCGCAAACCCCTAGTTTTGTCATTATAAAAAAAGAAAAAGAAAGAGAAGTGAGAAAACAAAAATGTGGAGAAAAAAGAAGAAAAAATGAAGNGTGTTTTACCTGAGGAATTTCAGTGAAGTGAGGGTGAGAGCACCGTCAAATGAGAGAAGTACGTGATTTGTAAGAGCAGATGTTACTTTTTTGGTATACACAGTGAGTGAAGATAGTATTTTATTTTTTAGGGTTTCAAAAATAAAATAATAAAATAAAAAAATAAAATTAGGTAGGTGGGTTGGTGGGCCAACCCGGCTCACCACGGGTTCAACCCGCATGAGCCGGGTCTAAATGAGCCGGGTTGAAATCTGACCCGCACATAAGTGGATTGTATTTTTCAAACCCAACCCGGCCCGAATCCGTGACGGGCCGGGTTGGCTCGCGGGTTGTGACCCATTTTGACGGCTCTAGCGAATGCTAATATGCAAATACTAATCCTAATTCTAATGTATGAATCCGAATGCAAATGTGAATGTTATTGCTAATGCTAATGTTATAGGGACACTTCATACAAGAAAAGAAATCAGAGAAAACAACCGATAAAAAAATCATTCAAGAACTAAAAATTTCCAATGATAGGAAATGGAAACAGAATTAAAGCTAAAGAACATAAAAGTAATGCAAGAATCAAAATAAAGAGCAAAATTTGCAAACCACAATAAGGAAATAAAAAAGAAATTGGAACAATCAGTGCAAGAAACCCAAACTAAAAATACAAGAAACAAAAGTAACATCGAAATTCAAAAATAGAATGCAAAATCAAAGAATTCAATCGTTGTAAAAGTAAAATCATATGCAAGAAATTAAAATATTAAACAAAAACATAAAATTTGGCATGAACACTAAACTGAAAAGTTAAAAATTTATTAAGAAAGAATTGAAAACAAGAGTACAATACTGGATTCACCAAAACACTCACGGTCTGTCACCCACCTGAGAACCTAGCCGAATTCAAACATTGATTCTTAACTAAGCCCACTAGCCAAATAACCACCTTGTTCACATTTTTGCATTGCACCTTTTGCTTTGAGCCTATTTACCCCTTTTTGCATTGTTTAGCTCCTTACAAGCCTTTAGACAAAAAAAACCAATAAATACCTAATCATGGACTGTGAGAGGCTATGAAAAATATTTTGGAAAATCTTGTGAACTCAAGTATGGGGAAGTGGCCTGAGCAGTTTGGTACAAAAAAATGTTGAACAGTGTGAAAAATAAGTTTGAAACTAAAAATATATATTGTGGTCTGTGATGAGAAAATAGAAAAAGTTTGAAATGAAGAGTTGTAGGAAGGAAAATAAAAGAAGAAAAGTGGCCTGACCAGCATGATACAAAAAAAATGTATAATGTGAATAAGAAGTTTGAAATTAAAGAAAGAAACAAAGCTAAAAAAAGAGAAAAAATAGAAAAAGTTGTAAATGAAGGGAGGTGGAAGAGAAAAGAAAAGAGAAAAGTGGTCTAAGCAATATACAAAAAAAATTGAGTAGTGTGAAAAAGAAGTTTGAATTTGAAAAAAAAACAGCAAAGCCGAAAAAAGAGAATTAAACTATGGTTTATGTTTGAAGAGAAAAATAGAAAAAGTTTGAAATGAAGGGAAGTGGGAAATAAAAGAAAAGAAGAAAAGTGAAGGTTTTGCCTAAAATGAAAACACTCAACTCACACGGTTGTTTCCAGAGTTTTCCGATGTTTATGCTAATGTCAATACTAATGCTAATGCTAATGCTAATACTAATGCGAAGGCCAATCCTAATGTGCGAAGGCCAATGTGCGAATGTTAATGTGTGAATGCTAATGCTAATTGATAATGCTAATTCTTACCATTATTTAAGCATCATTTTAGTAGCAAAATCAACTCCTTTATAGCTTGTAACTTGCTTAATCCTCTTCTTTTGTCTTGTTTTCTTAATAAGTGTGTTTTAGGCTACATTGATGTAACTTCATCACTAATCCCATTATTTTGCAGCTAAAATATGTTTGGAAGAACCTCCACCAAAGTAAAGAATTGAACCAGCCACAAAAGTAAGTAAAATAGCAAAAAGAGAGAATTTTGGAATGTTGTGGTTGGGCTATAGCTGGGCTGCAGCTGAGCGCTCTGTTCTCTGCAATGCTGCCGCTGGGGTGCAGCTGAGCGCCCTGCTCTCTAGAAGGCTGCCGCTGAGGTGCAGCTAGGGTACAGCTAAGCGCCCAACTCTTGGAAGGCTACGACTGGGGTGCAGCTGGGGTGCAGCTGAGCGGTGGCGCTGTTGATGTGGAAAATTTGGTCTATTTAGACCTAAAACGCGATGGGAAAGGGGTCTTTGGTTGTTTTGGAGGTGCATCTCACTCAGAGGAGAGCTTGGAGGGCTGCTAGGGCTCGTGGGAACACTCCCTACTTNCTCTTTNGTTCNTCATCTTCTTCCATGGCCATTTTGTAAGCTTAAAGGCTCTCCACGGAAATGGAGAGCCAAACCCATCTTGTTAGGGATTGTTGTAGCCTATGAATTCTTGTGTAATGGATGAATGATTTGAATATATATATGCCTTTTCTATCAATTGCTAGTATTCTTGTTTCTAATCTTAAAGCTTGCATGTAATGGGGACGTTCATGACTTGATTTTGGGGTTTCATGGATTATGGGGACGTAAGATGAAATCTTGAACTGAAACAAGGGTCCTTGTGGTCATTGATTCTAGGGATGGAAGATGATTCACATGTTGTTTTAAGATCCTAGCTCAATAATGCGGGTTTGCTTGTTAGGTTGCAAAGGGATTGGGATTTAATGAGAAAACCTAGGCTCTTTCACCTAAGGGATTAGGGTTAGAGTGTTTTAGTGGATTGACTTTAGTAAATTGATAGAGAGGAGATGAAATTGGGTGTACACAAGAGTTAATTGGTCAAAACTAACCTTAACAATGTCATTTCATACCATTTCTAGTCTTGTCCATTTCTAAGTGCCTTCAAACACCAAATTCCAACCATGTAATTATGTGTTAATTTATCTTTTTACACATGATTGTAAATGAATGTTGTTCTATTGAGTCTAGATGAGTTGTTAATCGCACAGTTCTCTAGTATTACGAGTCTCTTGGGAAAACGATACCTGGTCTTACCAGTTTTATTACTTGAACGATTCGATGCACTTGCCGAACCATCAACACTAATACGAATGTGTATGCCAATATCAATGTCAATGTCAATGCCAATGCCAATGCCAATGTCAATGCTAATACTAATATTGATGCTAATGTGCAAATGTGAATGCTAATACTAATGTGCAAGTCCGAATGTGAATCCTAATGTTAATGCTATTGTTAATGTTAATGCTAATGTGTGAATGCGAATGTGAATGATAATGCTAATGTGAAAATGTGAATGTGAATGTTAATGCTAATACGAATGTTAATGCTAATGCTCATGTGTGAATGCAAATGTTAATGCTAATGTGTGAATGCTAATGTGCGAATGCGAATGCTAATGCAAATGCTAATGTTAATGTTATTTCTAATGATAATGCGAATGTGAATGCTAATGCTAATGATAATGATAATGTGAATGTCAAAGCAAATGCCAATGTGAATTCTAACCCGAATGCGAATGCGAATATCAATGCTAATGTGCAAATGCGAATGCCAATGCGAATGCTAATGTGTGAGTATTAATGCTAATGTTAATGTGCAAATGTGTATGCGAATGTGAGTACTAATGTTAATGCTAATTTTAATGCTAAAGGAACACTTCATATAAGAAAAGAAAGCAGAGACAACATCAAATCAAAAATCATTCAAGAACTAATAATTTGCAATGAAAGGAAATGGAAACAGAATTAAATGCTAGAGAACATAAAAATAATGCAAGAATCAAAATGAAGAGCAGAAACTGTAAACCGAAACAAAGAAATCAAAAAGAAAATTTAACAAACAGTGTAAGAAATCAAAACTAAAAATACAAGAAACAAAAGTAACGTCTAAATTCAACAATAGAATGCAGAATCAAAGAATATTATTGTTGTAAAAGTAAAACCATATGCAAGAAATTAAAATATAAAAAAAAAAACATAACATTTGGCATGAACATTAAACTGGAAAGGTAAAAATTCATCAAGAAAGAATTGAAAACAAGAGTACAATATCGGATTCACCAAAACGCTCACGCTCTGTCACCAACGCGAGAACCTCAGTCGAATTCCAATGCAAGAAAAATGTTTTGATACATTATGAAAGCTTTAAAACCTAATTGCATAAGAACTTAAGCAAAAGGAAAAGCAAAACCTAACTAACTCTCTTTCGCATAGAGTCTCGATAGAACCTACAATAAAAAAAATAAAACTAAATCTCCCAAGAAACTAAAACTAACTAACTAGAACCTATACAACTTCCCTATTTATAGAAAAAAGACTAAAATGAAAGGGGAAAAAAGGGAATCCAACCACAAAAATTTTCTCTCTCCTTATCAAACTCCTTCAAACTAAGGGTTTTTTTCGCACTAGCTTTAAACAACCACCGGTCCACTTTTTCATCAACCTCAACTTTAGAAAACAACATTTTGTCCAAGGAATCAAGCCCTCCTAGCCATCTCATGAAGCTCATCTTCTCCATTGTGAACCTTAGCTTGAGGAGTTTCGAAAGTTTGTGCCTTGCAGAGCTCTCTCTAGAGCCTTCATTCAGAAGCATCATTGCACCAAAATGGTGCATTCCACACTTAAGCTCTCTAGGCCAAAACGTTATGTTTTGAATGAGCACTTAAGGCAAATTAGCCATTTTTGACCTTGACCAGAAAATATACCCTTTATGATATTGCACATAGGATATTAGCATACTATAACTTGGACTAATTGTCTTTGATACTACTAAGTATTGTGATGCACTTATGATAAGATATAGGCATTCCTTGTTCACTACACCCACTAGCCAAATACCCACCAGGACCACATTTTTCCATTGCGCCCTTTTCTTTTAGCATGTTTATCATTTTGTGTGTTTTTTAGCTCCTTACAAGTCTTTAGACAAGAAAAACCAATAAATACCTAATCATGGACTTTTGATAGGCTTTGAAAAAAATTAAAAATACTATAAAACTCAAGTGTGCGAGGAAGTAGCCTAAGTAGTTTGATACAAGAAAATGTTGAATAGTGTATTAAAGAAGTTTGAAATTAAAAAAAAAATACTGTGGTCTGTGAAGAGAAAATAGAAAAAGTTGGAAATAAAAGGATGTGAAAAAGAAAATAAAAGAAAAAAAGTGGCATGAGCAACTTGAAAAGAAAAATGTTGAATTATGTGAAAAGGAAGTTTGAAATTGAAGAAAAACAACAAAGCTGATAAAAGAGAAAAAATAGAAAAAGTTGTAAATGAAAGGAGGTGGGAGAGAAAAGAAAAAAGAAAAGTGACCTGAACAATTTGATACAAAATAAAATGTTGAACAGAGTGAGATAGGAGTATAATTTCTTTATTTTTGAAATTGTACTTTCAAGCATAATTTACTTAAATGCAAAAAATTTGTAAAATTGGTCCTTTTCAAAAAGATATAAAATTGCATCAATTTGGTAAAAGAACTTATTATTTATGTAATGCATGGATTTTAACTAATTTGATCATATTCGTTTTGCATAATATTGTTCTATTTATTGAGCACTAAATATAAATTCCGAAAACAGTTTATAGACAGAAGGTATAAATATTGAAATAAATTGATAAAAGGCCAGAAGCCCACATATCATAAAAAAGTTTAATGGCAGTTTCTTCCTCACCCACATGTTTTCTAGCTGCACCCATATGGGTTGTCAAAAGATCTTTCTACCCTTAATGAAATTAAATAAAACTCTACTTTTTCTATTTCTCTCTAACAGATTGTTCTTCTTCCATGTTGTTGCAGCCACACCCCGCTCGCCCTCGTCTTATTCAACCCATTGGCTGCTTATCTTTTTCATTTTCTTTTGTATGTTTGTTTTCCGGATTTGGTAATATAATTTTTTTAATTATAAATTTCGAAATATATTAAGTTTTTTCAATTAAATTTTAAATTATGTAATTTATATTGAATTTTTTATTTAAAAATGTATTTTAAATTACACAATTCGATGTTTATTTAACAAATATATTTTGAATTATGCAATACAAAAGATTTTTAGATCAAGAAATATATTTTAGAAATACATTTATATTAACAAAAATTTAAGAACATGAACAAACATACTTATTTCATGTTGCATTTTTTAAATATTATAACTTTTCTTACACATATCTCAAAAAATATTTGTTTATGTAAAATATTAAGATATTATCCACTTTGCATTAAATTTTTACAATTTTGTTAATTTGTTTTAGGTATCATTCTTACCATGATAATAGATATATTAAATGTATATAAACCTATATAAATCTACATTTAACTTTTGTTTTATTCTATGATTTGGACTAAATTTCTGGCAACCCCAAACCGACAATGTGATGAGAAGAAAAGCAGTCATAGATAGAGGCTCTTTGAAAAGAAGCAATTACATGATGTCACAACTGTAACGGGAAGCTGATAACCATGAAAACAAAATTCTCAGCAATGAATGACAGTATGATGTTAGTTTATACTTATGAATAAGTTGAGGGTAATACAAAATTGTGACAAAACGTGGCAGCAACTTGTTTGTCTTCTGCCGTCCTATAATCTTATAGGGTAACAGATTCATGCCTCTTTAGGTGAAGTTATCATAACTAAGATTCTAGCTAGATAGGATCAGCATTTAAATCACAACCCTGTGAGTCAATCTCTCATTTTATTTTTATTTTTTAAAATTAAATTAAATTTTAAGTTTACTCGTTAATACAATATTACCATCATAATTAAAATTAATGGAATTTAATATTTAGTAAATTTATTTGTATTAATATATTAGACTAAAAGATATATAAAATTATATATATATATATATATATATATATATATATATATATATATATATATATATATATATATATATATATATATGGGATTTGCTAATTTCAGTTGGTACATTCTAGTAAAGTGTATTGATTTCAATAGATAAAAATACTCTTATATATTATGAATTATATGTTTTAAGGTCTTCATCTCTAATAGTTCCAACTAAAAAAATTAGAAACACTTACCTAATTTTAATCCACTTTCCTTATTTATCTAATTTGTTTCTCTTTCATCTTCATCTTCTCTCACATCCATATACACAGCAAATTGCGACACTGCAATTTGTTGCTTTTGCTTTGTTCATTTATTTGTTTTCCATTTTAATAACAAAATAATTGATGATGTTGATTTTAGATTGGAGGACTGTGTTATATCTTTTCTCTTCTGATTGTTATTAAATTTGTAAAAAGCTAAAGTCTACAATAATTTCAAAACTAAAAAAAAAACAAGAAACCCCCACGAGACGTTAGCATCAACCCATAATAGTTGCAAAACATTTAGTTTCTTAATACCAATTTTGATAAAATCATAGAAATGGAAGGACTAGAAGTTAAACTATGAACGTGATGGTAACAAATTTATTAAGTTTAAATTTCAATTTGAAATTCAGTGCGTTTTGTTTTTCTTAATTTCACTTTTGTGGCAAATGATAAATTAGAATAACAATATCATGTTTATAATTTTGATAAAATCGTAGAAATGAAAGGAGTGGAAGTTAAACTATGAGCATAATGATAACAAATTTATTAAGTTTAAATTCCAATTTGAAATTCAGTGCGCTTTATTTTTCTTAATTTCACTTATGGGGCAAATGATAAATGACCAAACAACTTGGAGATGTAAATTGTTAAAATAAACTTCCATGATGTGATTTACTTTGGAAAGTAATTTTTTGGTCCAATTGAGAGCAACAGGTTCATTATGACTACTTTACTAATTTTTGATTGATTTTTAATTAGTTGGTATATCAATGTATTTCTTCTTGGAAACTACTTAATATTTTGCAATCTGCTCAAATCTAGAAGATTGTAATTTGTTAGAATATTTTTATTCTTTTTACATAAATGAAATGAAAATATGTTTATCAATTTGAAACATTCGAAAGTGAACGAGCATTGGTCTCTTTTCTGAATCCTTATTCTCAACCTCTGCTCCCAGGATGTTTAGGCCTTGAGTGTTCCGAACTTCTCCCCTCCAAGTGAAACTTTTCCTGAAGCACTTGAACTACTGGCTAAAATCTAAATTTTCAAAATGGTCATTTAGATCTTTATCGTTTTTAATGGTTTATCTTTATAGTATTCCTTGTTTTTTTTCACTTCCTTTATTCATTACATTATCACTCATGGCTTTATCAACTAAACACTTCATCATTGAGGGCATTTATTGGTCTTCTCCAACACATGACTAAATCAACTATGGCAAGATGGTAATCTTTTCCTTAGCAAGTCCTATATCACATTCTTTTTTCATCTTGTCTATATCATTTGTTGTCATAAAAACTTAAGAAAGTTGTATGTTAACAATTTATTACGCAACACAGCCAATCTCTTGTATTAATGCAAGGCACATGCTATGTAACACTCGTCAACAACTAAGCACAACATATGCAAAGTTAGGCTCAATTCAACTCAATCAGGAGGAAGAAAAAAAGGCATGCAAACACAACTTTACTCCAAATTACTAATAACCAGCGTAGTTTAATTGAGCTTAAGTACAATTTAGTTGGGAATATAAAGACAGTCAAAAGTTCTGAATTTCAAGCAGAAAAAAAAATCATTACACAACAGTGAACCAAACCAAG
Source organism: Vigna radiata var. radiata (assembly GCF_000741045.1). Classification (NCBI taxonomy): domain Eukaryota; kingdom Viridiplantae; phylum Streptophyta; class Magnoliopsida; order Fabales; family Fabaceae; genus Vigna; species Vigna radiata. Next base: position 10,795 of record NW_014541837.1, read on the forward strand.
CATGACCAAAAATTTTCCAGATTAAAAAGTGAATAAAATGCTACAACAAAGGAGCAACCAATAACCAACACAAAGCAAACGCAACAGCATATGGTCGAAGAGCACAATTAGAAACTCAACACAACCACTAACCATTTTGGTAAAAGTTCAACCTTTTGTCCGAATGAAAGAACAAACTAGTGAAATAAGGTGCCAAACTCAAAATCATATATAGAAAATAACATTGGTAAAAAAAAAAGGAGATTGAGAGGAGAAGTATTGTATGGCAAATAATTCCCAATTGAAAGTGACAGAAGGGAAAAGAAGGGGAAATATATAACACAGTTTTCCAATCAAAAATCAACATCAACATCATCAATTATTTTGTTATTAAAGTGGAAAACAAATGAACGAACAAAGCAAGAGCAACAAATTGCGGCGTCGCGGGTTGTTGTGTGTGGCTGAGGGAGAGTATGGAGATGAGAGATAAACAAATTGGATAAGTGAGGAAGGTGAATTGAGGTTAGGCAAGTGTTTCTTATTTTTTCAATTGGGGATACAGTAGTGATGACAAAGAAAAGGTTGGAGTGAAAGATATGAAAGAGAAAGGATTGAGAAGAATGACAGAGGTGAGTAAGGGTTTAGAAGTTTCTTTTTTTAGTTTTGAAAATGAAAATTATTAAAATACTCTTAACCTTAAAACTAATAATCCCTAATATATAAAAGTATTTTTATCTACTGAAACCCGATTCAAATTATTAAAATGTACCAATTGAAAAAATAGGATACGAATAACAAACCCATATATATATATATATATATATATCCGAATCGATGTTATGATATTAATAAGAGCAATAACATTAAAAGTACCCAAACAATACATAGCTATTTAAAGTCTGAAACCCCTACTTTCAAATTTATTTCACTTTCTTACACTTTTAACATTTATCTAATTAGATTTCAAATAGTTTGAATAGGAAACTCAAACAAATATATAAATAGTTTATATGGCTGTCTCATAAAAGTAATCGCAATATTCCATACATAAATAATTAGTTTATATAATTAGTTTAGTAAAATAAGTATTGGTATATTTTCTCTTTAGAAGAAAAAAATTACAAAATTAATATGAAGGCATTAACTTTACTAATTTTGATTGAAATCCATTAGTAGTTGGATAGACACAGTTTAGTAATTATCACATGTATTAAAATTGGAGAAGGTTTTTCATTCCTTTTTTTAATAAGTTTAAAATCTTTAATATTTTCCTGCAATAAACATATAAAACAAACTAGATACTAAACAAATCATTAACTATATATTAATCATTAAGAAAATATTAATATAATTAAAGTTGTAATCACACAAAGACGATAATTTCTTTTGTTCTTATTATACTTAAAAATGAAACATAAACTACACTCATTATTTATCCACAGTTGGTTTATGCCATTCATGCCTACGAAGCTAAGAAAGAAAGAATGCAGAGGAATTTCGCACATTGACGTGGCATTACTTTCATCTGTCAAAGTTGTGTACGCAATTATTATATTTGACTTTGGAAAATCTCACTGCGATGCTCTCTTTCTCATCCTCTAATCTATCAAAAACTCCATTTAATAGAGCCTAATTTAGCACATTAAGTGCTTATGTAGCCTATTAAATGCCTCTTAGCATCCACACGGCAAAGCTACCTATGCAACGAAACACATTAGCATAAAGACTACTTTTTTGGTAACGACAGTAAGTATTTTTAGGATGGAAGCAATGTCAAGTTAACAAAAAGATAACATGCGGGTTTTGGCTTGAATGTTTATAGGCAAAAGTGATTCATTATGGACAGAGTGGTGAATGTGATAAGTATAGCTTGGACATGATGTTAGTTTTTGGATCTTCTGCAATTGATGGAGCTAATTTAGGGACAGAGATTTTGTTAGAGGTTGGTAGGGTGATATGTTGTGAGGTAGGTGATTTTGGCTTCTCTGTTTTATGTGATGTGTAGGGAGGTATGAGTTTTGTGGTTGGCTCTAAAGTTGAAGAAGACGTTGTCTTTGTGTTTGCTTTTAACAGGTAGGATCTTAAATGCTTTTGGGGATAAAAATCGACATAAACCTCTTGTGTTCACTTTATATCAGAAGAACTATGCTATTCTCGACGACATTAACGAGGCCATATCAGTTACAAACCACGAAATCCAACTTAAAAGTGATATAAATTGAGCAAAGTGTCACGTAGAAATAATGCATAATGCATAATACATAAATATCCTTTTTGTTAAAAGATATATAAAGCAGCAACGTGATGGCTCCAATGAGGAGGGGAAAGAAAGCCATAAAAAAGCTGAACCCAACCAGACAAATTGTGTAGATCATTCAAAAGGTTTCCATCTTAATCTTCCCACGTTTTCTCAAGTCTGGTATACAATGCTCCTGCATAGCAAGATCCATGAGAAGAATTTAAAAAGGAATAATAGTCAGTGAGGGCAATAACTTTGTTACTGAATTTGCAGCTTTGCATGGGAAATGACTTTGATCGGTTTTCATTCTTTCTTCCATTAAAAACAAAAAGATGACATGTTAGCACAAATCACATAAAGTGGTCCCTTTCCCCTTTCCTTTTTCCTTCTCTGAATGTTTACCATAACTGTCCAAGAAAAGAGAAATGGATAATCAGCAAAGTACTTGATAAATAAGGAACGGTGCAGCATTGAGCAGTTCACGTTTGTGTTCGATGATGAGAATTAGGAGAAGAAGACGATGTCTTGTCGGGACCAACACCGTGGCTCCCATCCTCGCCTTGAATTCTAGCTGGGATGCAGAACCCTGGCAATGCATCAGACAGAAACCTGCTGCCAAAGATGGAAGCCTGTTGAATTGGCTGTGACTTGTGATGTTCTGAGGAAGAAGCCATGGGAATGTCACTCCAAGGACGAAGTGATGGTGAGAAACTGGACTGAAGGGTCCCCCTTTGGGAATATGCAGCAGAACCACCTTGGCCTAGAAGCGCTGGTGAGTTGACCATGAACCCAGTTCTGTTCATATCCGTGCCTGCATCATTGTTCCAAGTCAGAATCCTGGGGTAATTGGCTTCAAACCCCACTTGAGTTGAGCCAGAAAAGAGGGTTTGGTGATTGGAAGGTGTTTGTGTTTGGTTTGCATCTGCTTGGGACTGGCCATGAATCAGGCCAGGGTCTTGGAAGGAGTGGAGAGAAAGGCCAAGATCCTCAGTGGAGTTGTTGGTTCTTGAGATTATGTCAGGAGGGTAGGTTGGGAAATTGATGGAGGAGGTGGCAGTGGTTGTGGGAAAGAAGGCTATTGCATCAGTGTCAATAGGTGCAGGGATGAAAACTGAATGGTGGTTATCATGGTCCTCACCTAATTGCCGTTGCAGCTGAAAATTGTAACCAGAAGACTCTGATTGTTCTGCAATGCCCATGTCACTAGACCCTGCATTGGTATGGTTGTTCTCTGCATCTGCAGCGTTGGCAGTAGGGTGCCACGGAGGAAGCTCAGCGAGCTTGTCAATGGCATTCTTGGCCTTCTTTATGAGCCAGTCCACGGCCTTGCTCGGTCTGTCATACCCTAAGCGATCCTGAACATCGTAGAACTGAATTGCTGTGTGCGCTGAGAGCCTAACCCTGCGATCACGAGGACCCTTTGCAGTGTAAACCTTACTGTGCCTATCTTTTCTACCTGTGGACCGAACAATGTGCCCTCCTTGGACTTGAACAATCTCTCCCCCAGTGCTCTTCATCCCCATTCCTCAGCTTCTCTACTCTGCCTTCTGCATAGCTACTCCCTCTTTGCAGTTTCCACACCCCCACTTTATACGCTCAAAATACCTCCTCTCCCTTTTTGATTCTCGTGTCTACAGCCCGAGATTCAGATTCCTTTCCTTGTAGGTTTTGTTGAGGTTGGTACTTGGCATGCCAGTATTGTAGTACTCTTTGGTTCTGTTTAGTTCCTGACACTCCTAACACTGGTTACTTGTTGAGCCTTCATCAGCAGCTGCGGAGAGTGTTCTGCTTCTGCTTCTGCCACTGCTGCTGATCCCAAAAATACCAAAACCTGCAATTGCAACCTCATTAGATTCCCTATCCGATAACACTAGCAAAACGGATTGAAACATACTAGAAAAAAAAAAAAAAAAAGTTAATCGGTAAAGGCTTTCTTGGTGACTGACTCACGTGTCTGGTTTTTTTCTAGACAGAGCTTGGGAGTAAAAGGAGAGAGTAAATTAGAAGATTGTTGGAGTTTGTTTACGTGAGCATCCCAAAATTTTGTGAAGGGTATGAAGATTTATTTAAAGTTTCAATGAGTTGAAGTGGTGGTACTGGGAGGGTAAAAACAGAAACTATAATAGGACATTGAAGTGTGTGAGTGATCCAGCTTTTGATTTGAGCTAAGGAGATGTCACATGGGGTTGGAAGAAAGAATAGAATAGAATAGGTGGAGGGAGAGAAAAAGAAAACGGTACCTGTGTAGCCTATGAGTGCTTGCTGATGCTTCTGCAAAGCGAGACAGAGTGTGGTCAGAGAAGAGATTAAAGTTGTTTTGGTCGTTTTTTAGCCCCACAAACACAAAGAAATCAAAATGTGTGTACACTAATAAGGGCTTGTTACGAACTCCAACTCAAGTTCAACCAAATCCTCAACCTTCTCCTCAGTGAAGCTCTTCCAAGTTGTTTAATGAATCTAGAGATGGATGCTATGCTATGCTATGCTATGCTATGCTACGCTACGCTGCGCTGTGGTAGTAGTGGTGAGATATAATTAAGGTCATGGATGATAGAGAGGTAACTCTCAATTGCCATCTCTTCTACCCACACCTTTTTAAGCCTTTGATAATGACATCTAACAGCTTTTTTGCCTTCTTTCCTATCTGTAGTTTGCAGCTTCACTATTAAGAAATGTGTGATTTCACTAAAAGGAACAACAACAACAACATGCTCATTACACTTTTTCTTCCAAATTAAATAACCAATGCTTCTTCACACATTCACAACACAACAAATTTTCCTCACCAGAGGATACAACATGCACCAACCACCTTCTTCCTTATCAACTTTTCCCAACTTCTTCTACCCATAAATTTAATGCTCAAAAACTTTAACATCCTTACATGCTCATGCGTGCTACTTCCATATCGATTGCACAATCCTTCTTCCTTCCACTGTGTTTGGGGTAAACCAGAAGTTTCACATTAATTAACTTATCTTCGACCTCCTTACATTTTAATAACATTATAATAACTTTTTATCAGTTAAAGTACACGTGAAGTTTTTTTTTTAAGATAAAAAACTGTGGATAATCCATTGATTAAGGTGTGAATCCCTAATCCCCCACTATAACACCATATGGGTTAGAATTATAAAAATAATGAAAAAAAAATATTGTAAACAAGAAAGGCAACTTGTTAGGTCGTGTGGGTGGAAATGTGATAAATCATTACAAACTAGTATTGTGAGGAGTAAAAGGAAGACATTGAAGATGTATATGGACAAGTAATAAATACCACGATGTTATAATATATAAATGAATATAAATTTTATTTTATAAAATTAAATTAAATTTAAAATTTAGTTTTTAACATAATATTATAGTGGTCAAAATAGATTACCCTCCGTGAGTTAATCTGACTCACCACAGGTTCAGACCGGATTGAGTTAAAAAAATATTTTTTTTTATGTGGGTCAACTTTCAACCCGGTTCATTGGGATTGAATCTGTGGTGAGTCCCACCAATCCACCTAATTTTATTTTTATTAATTTATTATCTTATAAATCCTAAAAGATACCATACATTGTACTTTTTTTTATTATTTTGAATTATCTTGAGTTTAACATCATTTTGGAAGTGAAATTTATTTAGATTTGAATTATAAAAAGTTTGTAATTTTTTTATTTTAAAAAAAAATTATAATTAAGTGAACCTGAACCAACCCGTTTAACTCACCAACCCGTGATAGGTCGAGTCGGGTTTGGATTTTTCTGACTTGTTAATAAATGAATCGAATTGGGTTGGTTCACTAAGTGACCAACCCGTGGTGGGTCAGGTCGGACAACTAATTTTTTTATAAACTAATTTTTTAAATTTAATTAGATTTAAAATTTTACTTATAATAAAATAAAATATTAATTTGTGAGAAAAATACAAATTCATGTTTATTAGAACTAATTCTATTAATTGAAGATGTGATAAGAATCTCGTATCTTGTACTTAAAGTGAAACAAGGCTCATAAAAACGAAGAAAAAGAAAAAAAGTTATGTAAGGCATCTGCTAAAGAACATGAAAGCAACACAATGCAAACTTCATCTTTTGCAAGCAATTGGAAGGCAAAGATGATATCAAACACTTTACTTCCTTTTCGCTTTAAATATTCTTTTTCTCTTTATTTTCTGGTCCGATCTGAACTTTTTCTCCTAAAACTTAAAAGACTTAAATTTACGCTGATGACATTCTACTACTTAAAATGATTTTTTTCTTACAAACAAAGGTAAAACATTAATCTAGTTATTAAGTGTGTGAGATTCTACTAATTTAGTTCTTGAAAGAATAACAAAAATTAATTTAATTTGTTCAATTTGTAAAAAACAAAATAATTTGGTTTATAGTATTATAATTTATTAATAAATTAATTTCTATTTTATTATCGAATTGATCTTTAAAAATATATTTTAATAAAAAAAGTAATTTTAGTAAACTTAATCATTGGACATAATTGCAAAAACATTATACATTTATGGACTAAATTAAAAGTGTTTCATCTATTTAAAAACTAAAAATTCACAAGTTGTTTGAAAATTTATGAAGAATCCGTAATATAGAAATAAGGTATATTAATGGGAGGAAAACACAGTGTTAAACGTATAATTTCTTAATCAATCGATGAAAAATATTTTAAAATTAATTGTATGTTCATTACAAAAATCTGTCATATATAAAACTTTACAGTAAGGATTTTCCAGATTTGGATCATGTATACTCATATCAAATTAAGAAGAATGCGTATTTAATTAAGAGAAATTTTTTAAAATATTATAAATAACAAAAAATTGTAATATATATATATATATATATATATATATATAATATTTTATTTACAACTTTTCTAAGTGATACTTTGCTGTTTTTTTTTTCTCTTTGTTGTATTTTTAAAATTCATTAAATTAGATATATTAAAAAATTAATATATCTTAAAATATTAAAATTAATGTATTTTAAAAATATAATAAAAAAAATTCAAATTCAACTTTAGTTTATGTTAGCTTCAAAGTGTTATTGTAAGCATACTCATTCCTCGATAAAGAAGACAAAAACAACAACAATATCAACGTTAACATCTCAAATAGAAATATCCAAAGAAAATGAGCTAAACCTAAAATTTAAAAAATCTTTGTTTTTGAAATAGAATGATTTAATTTTTATGATATAAAATGAATTTATGACATACGATGATAGGGAAGTGCCTTACAATTAATTACCACAGTGATTATTGGACAGAAAAAAAAAAAAGTTAAGAAAGCATAACATGATTATGTAACCTTAAAGTAAATTAAAGTTGTAACTCGGTATTAATGATTGGTCATTTATATTAGTAGAAAGTGGATTTAAGCCTAACTCAACTCCACAAAATCAACTTGTAAGGTAAGGTTTCACCTCACTTATATATTATAAATTGATCTTATTTCTAGTTGATGTGGGACTTCCAACATACACTATAATATAATTTATAATTGTACAATATTTTGGCCTTCTTCTAAGTTATTACTACATTAAAGATTTAGCCTCACTTGCACGTTACTCAAATCCATTGACCCAAACTCAAATAGTAGCTACTATGTAAAAATATCTTCTTTATACTTTACAAAGGACCCTAAAATCGTACCAAATTAATGTAATGTAAGAACAGCAACCCAATTTCTACGAACTCTATAAATGCCACGTTCACTTCCAAACTTTCAATTTGGGCTACTCTGCTAATTATTAATTACATTGCTTTTTTAATGTTAATTAACATCTATTTATATTTTTTTTTTAATTTGAATGTAGAAAATAATAATACCAAACATTTATTTCAAGTTTTAGAATTTCATTAACATTGAAATATAACATAGTAACTTTTAATAGAAAACTAATCAACTACTGGTTCGATTAGATAGCTCTCGGATGACTTTTTGTATTAAAATTCTTATTTATTTACTAAAATCTTAGTGATACTTTATAATTAATTAATTAACAAAAAAATCACTATCAACAATTTCAAATATCATCTTTTGAATGTTCACTAATGTGGACAGAAAGCCATTTGCACATTTTGGACTGCCACAGCCAAACCAAGGTACGCTCATTATAAAAGCCTGCAATAAATTCAACATTGTCTAGATTGGCAAGAATGGACAACTAAAATATTAAAATCTATTATAATAATAAATATTAATAATAATAAATAATATAATAATAAAATTGTTGCATTATTGAAATGGAGTAGATTTAAATTTGATACAATCGATATATAACGCATCTCTAACTCGAAGTATTTGTATTTATAATATTTTAAGTAATTTTAAAAAATGTATAATAATAAATGATGTATTTTTTTCTTCTTTGTCCATAGCCCAGTCACACTCACGCATGCAGGCAAGTTTACAATCAAGTTCGCAACTTGCCATGCCGGTGACGCCATTTTTCAAACATTTACGCACTTTTTTTTTTCTTTTTTATTTTAAATCACCAGCTGGTTTAGTTTTTTTTCTTTTTTTCTAGAGACGAATCTTTTACAAGACATACGAGTTATCAAAATATATAATTGTTATAAAAATTCTACCTCTTGCCTTATAATTGTCATTTTTTTTAACAAAAAAAAATATTTCTTTTCTATATATTTTTTCTAAATTTTGAGATAATATCATTTCTTTCTAGTTATATTCTTTTTTATTTTATTTCATTATACACTGAAAATTTCTTAAACATATTGGAAAAAAAAACAATACAAAAGGTAATTTTATATAAGAAAAAAGTATTTTTCATGATTTTGATAAAAAAAAATCTTAAACTAGTGTTATATAATAAGAAAGAGTATAAAAAGTTATACTTAAACAGCCATACTTGTATTTTAATTGAATACAATACATTCCTTTATTGTATTCTTAATAATTTTTATTTTTTTTAATTCATATATCTCAATCAATGTTTTAACGCATTGTTTTATAATAAGCATGGTTTCAAGTTTTATTTACCCAAAAACCAAACTGATTTTTATTCATATATCTTAATAAAAGTCATTAATTAATCTAATATATGAGAAGTGGACTTTAAGCATAACTTAACCCCACAAAACCTGGCTTGTAAGGTGAAGTTTGCATCTACTTATATAAACTTAAATGGTCTCATTTCTAGTCGAAGTAGGACTTCCAACACATTCTCTTCCCTCACGTCGAGGTATATACATCTCGAGCGTAAATCGTTAGGATAGGATCCAGTCGTGACTCTGATACCATGTGAAAAGTGGACTTTATACCTAATTCAATCTCATAAAATCGACTTATAAGATGAGATTTACACCCACTTATATACATTTAAATGATCTCATCTCTAATGGATGTAAGACTTTTAACATAATATTATAGAAAAACTTAAAGAGATAAAAAAAAGTATGAATCTGTTAAAAAAATATAGAAGGTAAAAGTAACTGAGGAAGTGGAAGGTATCTGATGATGAAGTAATGAAGCTGCATGCATTCGTTGTGAAAGGTATTTCACATAAGACATTGGGTGGTGTGAGGTGATGGTGCATGCATGGTGGTAGAGACAAAAGTACAGAACAATGTGCAGTCCTAGAAAAGGACAATGGCAGTGATAGATAGATAGATATAGATAGAGGGTGAGCCTGAGCTTCAACCTCTCCACACATATTCTGAGTCTAACTAAATATGAACAATCTCTCTCTGCTCTCTCAAAAACAATCAAATCCACCTACGCAGGCTCGTGATCCAAGATACCATCATTTATTATCATTCACTCATTCATTCCACCACTCTTCATATCAACCATAACGCCATGCTTCTTCTCTATATAAACTTTCCATCACATCTTCGCCTTATTTATTGCTCCACTGACATGTATCTATCAAGCATCAAATGCACTCACATAAATAAATTAAATAATACAATATCCTCTCATTTCTTCTTCACTTCACAAGATGCTGTCTTATTTTTACATTTATATACTAAACTAGGGCTTTTACCAACCAAAATCCTTGGTCTTTGCAATACTCACTGATGCAACAACATCTGCACATGTGTTATAACAATCTACATCCCAATGCAACGTGTTGGTGTACCCTAATGGATATTGATTGCGCATGGCTCAGAGGACAATCAAAGGGTGTGTCCCACTTGTAAATGTGACCACGGCCCCCCAAAACTCTTCACATGTTAAGCTTTTGCATTATGTTACAAATTCACAAAATGTAAAAAACTAGTAGCATTCAGACAGATATCTATCTGTAAAATCTTTCGCAATATTAAAACGGAGTGGGAAGCAAGATTGCAACTTGACCTTCAGTTCAGCCCAACATTCACCAATAAATTCCATCACTCGCCATTTTCTACATACTATATATAGTTGCATTTCCAAACCAATTTCTATTCTTTGAAAGCTAACCTAAATTTTAAATATGAATCGTACAACATGGTCCACCATTTCCTTTAACATCAAGATAAAACCGCTCTTGTCTTTTCATGGGAAAAAGAACAGCAGCAGTTCAGAAAGGAAGGTATAGCAGATCTGACAACGTTAAATATAACCGAGACAAGGATAGTAACATTGCTTTACGAAGGAAAGGGGCAGAAAGCTCTGTTCTGTAAATTACACTGTATATGTTTTTTTTTTCTTTGTACTTCATTTTGGATAGACTTTCATATTTCATTTTAATTTTTTACCATGACTCCTTCCTACAAAACCTCTACATAAAGTGATAGGAATTTTACATGGTTAGTCTCGAATCATTTTTATGCTACATGTAATTATAAAAATCAGTCAAAACATAAATACATAGCAGTACACCCTAAACCCTAATAAAGAATTGAGATTTGTTTCAAATATAGAGCTCCAAAATGGGATGTACGATATATGGTTAGCATTAGGGCAGAGGTAAAGAATGAGGAGAGAAAGGAAAAAGGGAAAAAGTTAAAGCACTGAGAAGGAGGAGACAAAATTGCAGTGAATTATAGTTGTAATTCTGAAACCCTAGATGGTTAAGTTGAATAGAAGAAGTTTGGTTCGTTAGTGCGAGGCTTTTTTCTATCTTTTCCTGAAGCTCCCAATCATTCCAAAGGTGGGTCCAGTAACATCTTTTCTTTAAACTCGTGATTATGACTTTGGCAAGTTGAGCAAAGGAGGGTGTCACTGTCAAGAATCTCAACCATGAAATTGGTTTAGTACTTTATCTGTTTGGGAGGAACTATACTTTTCCAACATTCTTTTTAATCAGTTCCTTTTCAAAAAAATAAAAAAAAAAATAAAGGTATAAACACAGACCCTTTTGAGACCTTTATTTAATTTTTTTCAGGGTAGCAAAACTTTCGGAAAAAGGTACCAATTACAAGTTAAACTAATGCCTAGCTAGTGATGGAGGGAAAGAATCAGCAGCTTATCATTATGTGTCAACTGGAATTTGCCTCAACCTTTTCTGGTACAAAATTTGCCTCAACTTTTGTTTCTTAGATTGTTCTTTCTATTATTTCTTAGATGTTTATACACAATGTGTTGTGTGAGCAAAGCAAGGCCTGTCAATTTTGGTCTTCCAGGTACATATATTTGATTGATTATTTTGTCCCATTTTTGTGTGTGAGGTCACTGCTTAGACCATCAAGGCATCCACTTTCTCTGATTTTTATTTTCAGTGATTGTGAGATATGTGATAAATGAAAATGGATCCCCACTCATCTTCCATCTCTATCTGTCAACATCCATGGAGCTGTATGTATAATTAATAACAACCACATCAGACAAACAATCTCACTCATACAACACATACTTATCCAAATTTACTTGGAACAATTCTACAGCAAGGCTCAACATGTATATACAGTTCTATATAGTTCTCATTTTTTGAACTCCCTCTTGTTGAAAACTAACAAATACAGCTTAATTCAAAACACATCGAGAAAGCAAATTTACATATAAAAACTTTGAATCTGATAGTAAAATCAATGTGTCGCACTGCACCTAGTTGGCATGAAAGCAGATGATGGAATAATGCATATTTTGAGAGAGAAAACGACAGTGTAGTAAGTGGGAGTTGTAATTGGTTATGGTTTACCCTAAAGGAAATTATACATACAAGTTGGCAATAGTTGGAAAAGGGAGTTATACTTTAAGGACCACGAAAAAGTTTTGGCAACTGTAGAAGCAAGTATAAAGTTAAGATGCCTCTCTCTTTCTTCCTTTCATGTACATATCTTCTATCTGTGTTCTTGTTTTTCCACAACTTTCTTTGCCTCAGAAATTCATTGCATAGCAAGGTTATCAAACTCACGAGTTTACGTAAATTTCTCTCGACTCGTAAACTTGTAAGAGTTTACTTCAGATGAAAAATACTACATAAATAATATCTTAATTCAAATAAGTCTATAAAATTATATAATTTCAAATAAATAAAATTTATAAATATATTGTTCATAAAAATAAATATTGTAAAACATAAATACTTGAATTATTGTCATTAATTTTGATGCATTTCATTAAATATATAATAAAAAAGACCAAATGACCTTGTTTTTCTTAATTTTTCTCCTTTTCAAGCTCGTAAAATCGCTCCAAACTCGCGATTCTACACGATCCTACCGATTTAACAATTAATTCTACCGAGTTTACACACACAAAAGTTTACTTCCAAGTTAATTCGGAAGCGGAACTGTCAACACCCAATTTCGTCCGGGAAAGTAAATAATCAAAATTAAATAATAAGAGAATAATAATTAATGGTGGGTAAAGAAAAAAAGGAAAAAAGAAAATAATAAAATAATCTTCCTTAATGCAGGACACGTCACTTTAGAATGTTTTTGAAATATGGTAATAATTTGAATTATATTGTCTGACAATAATTACAATTAATGTCTTGAATATTTGTTTGATTTTTTTTTATTTTACAATGAAGACCATTTCTTTCCCTATTTTGTCCATTGTCATTTAATTCTCAATTAAGACAAGATTGTCATAATATTACAATATGTGCCTATAAATACACACTTTGTGAAAGAAAGAGGGACGGAAAAAAATAGAGGAAAACACTTAGAGATATTAGAGATTGAAGGAAAAAGTATAGAGAAAAAATATGTTCCCACACATAAAGGTTTTGTGAACAACAATCACTGAGGAAGTACTAAGGGAATTCCAAAAGCTAAAAAGGTATCTCTACACTCCTATTCTTCTCCTTTTATTATACTTTAAAGTTTTCTTCCAAAGATTTTTTTTACACACAGACAATATTTTCTTAAAATCATGATTTTTTAAATATAAGTGCGCGTCGACTTATGGCCAGTTTCTTTTCTTCTTTTTCCACCATATTTTTAACACGAAAAAATACACAAAATATTTAAAACCAAAAGCTCAATTTTGTTAAACTAAACCTTTTCACTTTTTTCGAAAATGTCAAACAATCCATAATAATTTTTAGGGTTAAATATGTTTTTAGTCCCTATACTTTGGGGCGATTTTGGTTTTAGTCCCTCTTTCAAACTATAGTACAATTTAGTCCTTCAATTTTAGAAAACTCTGGTTTTAGTCCTTTTTACCAAATTTTTTTAACTTTATTTGTTGTTTCAAACGCGTTTCTCAGTTAACATTGAAGCAGATATGTATCAAACAGTGTAAACAATCCAAATGCTATAATTTTTAAACAAACTCACAAACCTTTTTCTAGATAAAGAACTACGTGATCCCTGATTGTCCATTAATAGATATACGTAGGACCAAGGTCAATCTTATTGGGTTCATAAAACAAAAAATATTTTTTGTTTCCTAATATTTTATTCTATTTTATTTTTGTTTTTGGGGAAAATTAAATATTTTAAAAGAAAACCACATTAATTTTATACATTCAATTAAAGGTACTGCCTTTGGGCAAGCGCGGTAGGGTGCTAACACCTTCCTTACGCGTAACCGATTCCCGAACTTAAAAATCTCTTTTTCGTAAACCATGTTTTTTTAGGGTTTTTCCATAGTTTTCCAAAATAAATTATGGTGGCGACTCCCAAAATATTTTCCAAAACCCGTTTGTTTTTCGGTTCGTTGTCCCATCGCGATCCCGATTGCGACAGCTGGCGACTCCACTAGGGACTCTAGAGAATCAGGCCTTGATAATTAAATGTCCAAAATTGATGTGGTTTTTCTTATTTTATTTTATTTTGCTTTATTTTATTTTATTCCTTTTTTATTTTATTTTATTTTCCCTTTTGTTTATATGTGATTGTCTTTATTTATTTTGGTATTTTATTCTTTTTATTAGTATTATTATTGTACATATCATGAGTGGGGCCCTATACCCAGGTCTGAGTGCAACATAGAATTACAGGGGTTGTGTAGCGGTGTCACGTCTGGACTGTCTCCAGTTTGGCTATCGTGAAAACCCCAGCCAGTGGTTGTTCTCTTTACATGCAATTTCACACCTAGTTGCGTCCAACTGTTGTGGAAAAGCTGTGAAAAGGACCATAGCTCTGGTGACCTTGATCTTAGGTTTAGGAAGCCTTCCCTGTGAGATTGCATATACATTGCTTAGACCTTAGGACATTGGACCTATCTTAAAAGCATAAAACATGTTGGCTTTTAATCATTATTTGGCATATATGTTTTCATGCATCATATGCATTAGCAACATTTTTATCATTTTCCCTTCATTTTCTCTATACGTAACAATAAATGTGTCACGTTTTTTTTTTAAAAAAAGCAAAAACGAAAATGTCATGCTTTTATGAATAAATAAATAAAGCAAAATAAAAACCATTTAGTCTAATAAATTCATGGAATAAACTTATAAAACTTTCATCATTTTCAATTTCCATTATAACGATATCAAGAACTAGGGTTTTTTGCCTTTCTTCAGCATGCATCATTTTTGCATATTCAATTTCATCTAATACAAATTAACAAAACAATATAAATAAAAAACAACGGCGAGACTTCCACGGCATCCTTACAAGACTCAAGCAAACGCCGAAGCTATGGAAGATTGGGAGGAGGAGCATGAAACTGTGAAGGCCGATATTAGTCAACTAAAGGATCAAGTCGGTCAAATTTTAGAGGCTTTGAAAGCTATGAAAACTGCAGGAGAGACTTCATCCGCAAGGGTTGAGGATAATACTCACCCTCCAGTACATAACGCCGTGGGCACACAATTCACGTTTCCACTATATGGTTTGCCACCAGGATACACACCGCCCATTGGAGATCATTCAGGGGCAGGGCACACTTCTGTGGTGCTTCCCATAACTAATAGCACTCAAGGACCTATCCTCACGACCGAGACAAAAACAAATGAAGCATCCAAGTCTCCCTACACCATTATCGCACAGGAAGCTCCCTTGCATACATAGGTAGAAGTACCAAAAGATAAACTCGATATTTTAGAGGATAGACTAAAAGCCATAGAAAGGATTGAAACTTACGGGTTTGGTGATGTGGCAAGGTTGAGTCTAGCCCCAGGAATGACAATTCCACACAAGTTCAAGGTCCCAGAATTCGAAAAGTACAAGGGTAGCACATGCCCTAAGAATCATTTAACCATGTATTGTCGAAAAATGGCTGCCTACGCTCATGACGATAAATTACTTATTCATCTCTTCCAAGATAGTTTGGCTGATGCGGCGTTGAGTTGGTATACAAATTTGAATTCTTCACATATCCGTTCTTGGGCAGATTTGGCAGACGCCTTTGTAAGGCAGTACAAATACAACATGCATGTCGCACTAGACAGGTTACAATTACACCACATGGCGAAGAAAGAGGAAGAGTCTTTTAAGGAATATGCACAACGATGGAGAGAGTTGGCAGCACAGGTTGAGCCACCTCTATATGACAAAGAANTGGTTGCAATGTTTGTAAGCATGCTACAACCACCCTTTTATGAGCATATGATCGGAAATGTGACTTCCAACTTTGCCGATATCATCATTATAGGCGAAAGGATTGAGATCGGGTTGAAGAATGGGAAAATTACATCTCGAGCCACCACTCCAAAGANATTTTCTTTTAATCCGGAAAAAGAGAAAGAAGGGGGAGTGCATGCAACATCAGCAATACCCATGTGGGGAGGTCATGCGTCCACTCATAGCTATCAACCAAGCCTAAGTTACCCTCCTTATGTGAATAATACAGTGTCTGGTCCCCAAGCAAGACCTCGACCGCCAGGATTTTATCAACCACAACAGGCCTCGAATAATGTCAAGGGTATTGGAGCCGGCTTGGGTCTCAATCAAAGCGTGGGTCAAAGTGCTCATCCTAGGATAGACCCAGAGAAAAGTTTCACTCTCATTCCTATGACGTATACAGAATTGTTACCTCACCTCTTAAAGAAGGGTCTGGCCAATGTTCGTCCCATGAAACCGTTGCAGCCTCCATACCCTAAGAGTTTTGATCCAAATGCAAGATGTGATTTTCACGGGGGAGGCACGGGTCATTCGACGGAAAGGTGCATTACACTTAAGTTCAAAGTACAATCGTTAATTGATGCAGGATGGTTGAAGTTCCAAGAGGACAAACCTAGTGTTGAAGTCAATCCCCTTGCCGAACATGGAAGTACCTCTACAAACAAGATATGATTGGCAGAGGATGAAGAAGAAGTATTTGCAAACCCAAGAATGGGAAGAGTTTGTCTGTGATGCTTATTAAATTTGTAATCGTTTTTTTTTATTACCCTCACTGCTTTTCCCGGGGCCTTGAGGTTCGTGCGTTACGGGTTGGCACTTTCTTTTGCATTTGGTTTAACATTAAAAGATGTTTGTTTTGTTTTTTCAATCATCTCGTGTCTTAATTTTCTTAACTCAAATAATACTTATATGACAATAAATGTTTTGTAAACAATAATTTTGAGCGCCTATCAACAACATGGAATATGATTATGATTGACACGAAACCCTCTCTAGAGTTAATGAGATTTGTGAAGAAAAATTCTAAAGAAATAAAACCCCATCAAGAAAAGGTTAAAATCTTTAATATAGGAGGGCGAGAAAGAAGAGGTAAAAGTCGGCACCAACACGAAAGGAAAGTTCAACATAAGTTACCACTCATACCAGAATGTCTTTGGACCAAAGATGGAGTGTGAAAGCATTTCGACGCAAGATATGAATGTTGACAACCATGATTTCTCATTGCCGCAAACTTGAACAATCAAACTTCACATCGTCGTCCAAAGATGAGTGGGGCAGTCAAGGCTGCTAAAAAAGGTATTAAGAGGATTGTACCTCGCTTTACACGGTTACTACACAACGGTACACACGTCGACTAGGGCAACACCTTTTCTTTGGAAGTAGTACTACCCTTCGAGGTAGAAATACCATCCCTACGAGTATTAAGAGGAACCCAGTTAGAGGGCAGATTNAGTTCAAACCCGGTTTGATCAACCCAATCTCATTNAGGAAGAAGATTGACCACGACATGCCACGGACAATTATACCAACAAAGAATGAAGAGGGCATTTGGCAAGAAGGTACGCTCTAAAGAGTTCCGAGAAGGCGAATTGGTCCTAAGAAAGGTTTTGCCAATACAAAAGGATCATAGGGGCAAATGGACTCCAAATTATGAAGGCCCATATGTGGTAAAGAAGGCATTTGGTGGTGGGGCACTTATTCTCACAGGAACGAATGGAGAGGAGTTACATTTGCCAGTTAATTCTGACACAGTCAAAAAAATCCTATGCACAATGATTCCATGATAGGGAATGCTCTTAAATTGGAATTGATAATATTGTATTATAAATCTTTTTCATCTCTTAATTTTCAAAATGCCTCCCGAAAATAATGAGCATCACAGGAAGATTCACTGGGCGCGAATTTGTTCTTAAAGGATGTCGTGGAATCAATTAAATTGAAACCAGAAATATGATAAAATATTTGGGTCTCACATGAATTTTCATTCATACATTCATGCTTTGTGCATGCATCATCATAAGAAAAACATGACACACCATGCATCGCAACCATTCAACAGGAATTCGTGATCAGTTAAACGAAAGTACATCAGTGACAAAATTCAGAATTTTCAAAAAAGGGGTGAACAAGGTCTCACGCGAGTTCCCGACCAAACATCAGTGTATCAAAAAATTCAAAGGAGAAAGTTCCGAGCTATAAGAAGATCAATTCAAAATATATATACATTACTGAAACGCCAGAATATCTCAACATCTCCAAATTCTCCAGCTTTACAAGGCTTATGTGCCTCTCCAGGCTCTCCAGGTTTACGAGGCTTTTGCGCCTCTCCAGGTTTACAAGGCTTTTGCGCCTCTCCAGGCTCTCCAGGTTTACAAGGCTTTTGCGCCTTTCTACGTTCTCCAGGTTTACGAGGCTTTTGTGCCTCTCCAGGTTCCCCAGGTTTACGAGTTTTGCGCCTCTCCGAGTTTACAAGGCTTTTGCGTCTCTTCAGGTTCACCAGGTTTACGAGGTTTTACGCCTCTCCAGGTTTACAAGGCTTTTGCGCCTCTCCAGGTTCACCAGGTTTACGAGGTTTTGCGCCTCTCCAGGTTTACGAGGTTTTGCACCTCTCCAGATTTACGAGGTTTTTTGCGCCTCTCCAAGTTTACGAGGTTTTTGCACCTTGAAGAAAATCCTCTTTCTTTCTTTCTTATTTCCACCACCCCATGTTTTTTTTTCTGCACTCCCCTATTTTTTAAAACTCCAATTATATCCTTATTGAGTTTTAAATTGTGTAATTCTTAAATATTTTGAATTTTATAATTTGTAATACAAGTTTATATTTTGGATTTATAATCAGTAACACAAATTTTGAAGCCTATTTAGAATGTAATTACAGTTCATATCGTACAATTTCTAATACAAGTTCGAAAGATAATCTGAAATTAAAAATACATTATGGATTATATAATTTGTAAAGCAAATTTACCTTTTAAATTGTACAACATGTAATGTATATTTGCATTTAGGATTGTACAATCTATAAATTTGAAATTCATAATGCAAAATACATTCCAAATTGTATAGTTCATAATACAAATTTACATTTCGAATTATATAATCAATATACAAATTTTAAAGACAATCAAAGATTTAAAAGACATTTAGAATTGTATTATATATAATCCATATTTACCATTTGAAATGTGTAATTCATAACGTAAATTTATATTATGAATTATATAATTTGTAATGTAAATTTAGATTTCGGATTATATAATTTGTAATACAAATTTTAAGACAACATGGAGTACAATTTTTTTTATAAGTTTAAATGTTTACTTCGTTTCCATATTAAAAGGTGAATTTTTGTTTTAGTATCCGGTTTTAAAAATGCATCTGTTGAGTCTCAAAGTTGTAAAAACTGTACAAATGAAGTCTCTTCCCTTAAATTGGGTTAAACGAATTAACTTGGTGCTGACGTGGCTATAAAACCTAATTTTTTTTCTTCTCTCTCGTCTCTTTTTTACAACTTTCATTTTTTCCAAGCTTTTTCTCTTTCTATATTAATGATCTCATAATTAAAGGACATCTTTTTTTCCTTTTCCCTTTCTGCTGGTTGGAAGCCTTCAAATTCCCTCTCAAATCATCAACTCGGACAAAATCCAAGTTTATAAGGGTATGGACATCATCACCAACAAGGTCTTTTAAATCTTCAGTAAATGCATATTAAATTTACATTTAAATGTGTTTACGTTTTAATTAATTTACAATGTAATTTATATTATTAAATTAAATATAATAAAAATTATAATAATTATTATTAAATAAATTTATTTTACAATACTAATAATATAATACCTACATTTAGTTTGGATTGGTCCGCAATCCACACTGTCGGCACCACAGGCCCAATCGAGCACGACCTTCAACGATGTGTCCTCTGCATTGTTCTTCGCCACACACCAGAGCTCCTGCGGCGGAGCGCCGCCATTGGCGGCAACAATGAGCGGCGAGAAGCCCAAAAGGAGGAGGAGCGAAAGAACGAGGCTTTTTGATGTGGACATTATGGGAGAATGATTGGAAAGTGAAAGAGATGGAGGAAGTGAAATGGGTTGGGTTTGGATTTGGATTAATGTGTGGAATTTAAGAGTGTGTGTGAAGAAGATGAAAAAAATGAAGAAGAAGATGATGAAAGATGGTGGAGTTATTGGGATGTTGGAAATGTGACTATTTCCAATATTTTATATACATTTATAGAAAAAGAGAAAAAGCTAAAAGTTGTAGAAAAAACAGATGAGAGAGAAGAAAAAAATCATTTTTTATAGTCATGTCAATGCGGAGTTAACTCCGTTTAAGCAATTTAGCAGAGGAGACTTCATTTATACAATTTTTACAACTTTGGGACTTAATAGATACATTTTTAAAACTGGATACTAAACAGAAATTTACCTTTTAACATGGGGACGAAGTAATCATTTAAACCTTTTTTTATAAGGAGTAACTAAGTCATTTCATTAACATTATGTGATGAAGAAAGAAAAAATGGGAGTTGCAGGAAGAAATTCCCTATCTAACATTCCTTGATAAGTTTGGATCCTTTAAGGGGTGTTGCTCCCTCCACCCGCACACCATGTTTCCTCCACCTCCCCAAATTCATTTAGAATTTTTTAATTAATTTAAAAATCTTATTTTTACTCCTTTTTTTTTTTGCTGGACAGCTACACCCCCACACTCATCTCTGACTCACGGATTTCACTCTCTTCCACCATTTTCGTTTCACATCTTCCCCTCCCCAAATTATGAATTTTGGTTTGTGATGAATTGAGAAGGATATCATTCTCAGTACATGTTTTTTTTTCTTCCATTAAATTGAAAATCTAGAAACATAGTAGCAATAATTATGTTTAGTTCCATCTCGATATGTATCCTCTGTGATTTTGTAATGTTAGGTACAGTTCACATCGGATGAAAGATGATAGACATAAGTTTATATCCATATGAGATTTTTCACGTTATATATATCCTAATTGACATGTTCCTTTCTTATTTTTGTTTCTAATTCCATAATTTCTGGATTTATTATGTAGATGTGAAGTGGCATAGTAATGTCGTAAAAAACAGAATCAGTAATGCAGAACAAGAAGAAATAAAAGATTAATAAAGGAGCATGAGAGGAACAGAGCAATAAAATATTGATCTCTCAATTGCTATGTTACGAAAGAGAGGATTGGAGAGAATTTTTTTAAGTGATATGTGAAAAAAAAATGTTGGAGAAGAGAAATGGAGAGGAGAAGATGTGAAACGGAAATGGTGGAAGAGAGTGAAATTCGTGAGTGAGAGATGAGTGTGGGCTGTAGCTACCCAGAAAAATAAAAGAGTAAAAATAGGATTTTTAAATTAATTAAAAAATTCTAAATGAATTTGGGGAGGTGGAGAAAGCATGGTGTGGAGGTGAAAGAAGCAACACCCTCCTTTAAGACTTAACTAGGCTCTTGTTTATGGGTTGTGTTAGTTGTCTGGATCCATTACTTTAAGAGTGTTGCTTCATCCACCACCACCAAATGCTCCCTGCACTACTCCATATCCAATTTTCACCTCCAAGAAATGTTGACATCTCTTTACATATTTTAAATTTTTTTTTATATTTTAGTTTATTGATTTTATTTAGATTTTATTTTAATAATAATTTTTATTTACATAATATATTATATAAAAAACAAAAAATAAATAAATACTTTATAAATTAATCTAAAATATAAAAATAATTTAAACAATATTTATATATTAATTTAAAATACAATAAATTAAAAAACTAAAAACTAAAAAAAAGAAAAAACCTTAACTGATGTAGCTAAATTCGACGGATCTGTTTAAGTAATTATATAAAAATTATTTAAATAATTAATTAAATAATAATACATAAATTAAATTAATAATTATTATTTTTATTAAATAAAATAAAATTAATTTATATATATGCTTTTTTTAAAATTTTAGTTTATTTAAATATTATATTTTATTTAATTTATAGATTATTTAATTTTTTTATAATATATTACGAAAATCAATTTTATTTTATTTAATTAAATAATAATTATTAATACAACAAAATAATAAACTAAAAACTAAAAAAAAATCATAAACCTTGAAAAAAAATTTAATGAATGTTGACATCCATTTTGAAGAAAAGAAGTGGAAGTGTAGGATTTTTTAAAATATAATGGTTAGTTTTGGAATTTTTGAAAAATATGGTAGTACATGGAGCAATCTAAGATGATGTAGGGAGTAATCCTCTTACTTTAACCAGCAACTACATTAACCAGCAACTACATTGGACCTTGAGGCCCAATATAAATGATTTTATCATTTGATCTTTGAGAGTTACTCCCTGTACCTTTCCAGTTCCAACTCCCATCCCCCAATTTTTTTGGACTTTTTTTTAAATACAAAATTAACCTTTATGTTTTTTTATTTTTACCGTTTTACCCCTATTTAACCTATCTTACATCTTTTACAGTCTGCCTCAGTCAAAACACACAGACTCATATTCCTCTTCGTATTCCCACCCCCACCCCACCAAAGCTTTTGAAACGCTCCTCCTCCAAACGCTCTGCAACTCTCACTCTCCCACTCCTCGAAGGTTCTGTTTGTGCGGCCTGGTGCTGTTGGGCGGTGCGGTTGTGGTTGCTGCGCAGAGGGTGCTGGTGCGGCGGATGTTGCGGCAGTGCGAGGCGGTGGTTCTTGCTTCGACAGGTTAGTTTCTTTTAATTTCTTTTTTCTTTTTAAATGTATGCAATGTGTAGTGTAGGATTGGGTAGCTTTGTCTAGTTGGTGTTTCTGTTTGATTTCTGCCATCTCTGTGTTGTGTGCATTGAGGAAGAAGACAGGCACCGAAACAGATGTCGCTATCCGTCGACGGATGTCGACATCCGTTTCCTATTTTTATTTTTTTAGTTTATTTTATAAGTAATTATATTTTAACTTTTTATTTTCAATTAATTTT
>NW_014541837.1:34582-48243 GCF_000741045.1 Vigna radiata var. radiata
ATGAAGATAAAAAAAAAAAAGAATAAATAGGTTATGTGGGGGTGGGAGAATAAAATTATAAAATTGTATTTCTAAATATAAATTTTTGCTAAAGGATACAATTGGAATAGAAAAAATAGAAGAAAGGGTAAAAATGGAATGGGGGGTGGGGGTTGGAATTGGGGAGGTACAGGGAGTAACCCCCTTGATCTTTTGAGTAACCATATTCTTAAACTAAATAATTATATTTTTCGAGGGGAAGCCAACTTGAAAAAGGGAAAAGACAAAAAGTTGCCCTTGCCTTTTTAGATTATGGCAGAAATGAAAATTTTATTTGGACTTGCAGATAGGAGAAAGATTATTAACGCATGCTTGATATGTTGGGAGTAGATGGAGAAATTATAAGACCCTGAGGAGGGTTGCTTAAATCGAAATGTAAATAATATAATTAATATAATAATATAAATAACATGAGTAATAAAATATTAATAATAATCTATTTAACAATAATATTATTAATAATTACAATATAAATAGTAATAATAATTTTATTGAGTTAATTATAATTTATTTAAAATTAATGTTAATTATAAAAGTAAAATGATAATCACTTAATTTTATCAATTAAAACAATTTTCTAATCTATTATACATTTTATATCATATCAAATTTACTCAAATCACTCTATCTTTTTCATAATTCAAACAATACCACAATCATCAACTTTCCTTTCAAACAATAATAATTATAATTATAATAATTTTTTCTTTAATTCTTAGTTTTATAACTTATTTTTAAGATACATATTTAATATTTTTAATTTTTTATAATTATTTAATTATTATTTGATATTTCTATAGTTATAATTTTTTTTTATATTATGTGGTAAGACTTGCAAATGAGTCAGCTTTAAAAATAAATGGTCATGTGACAGCAGATGATGGGCTAAGCCACTTTAGTAAACACTGTCTTGAAAATTCCAAGTTCATTCTATTGCCGGAATAACATTGCCTTCCTTCAAACGCTCATTTCTCCTTCTTCTCTGCTCTACCATCTCTCCATCTCAACTCAAATTTTAATCGTTGGTTTGTTGAACAGAAGTTACCTAGTTGATCAAGGCTTCAAGAGCAACGCTTCCAACCGATCAATTTCCCTATTCCTTGACTGGTGAGTTAAACCCTCTTTTCATTCAACTTTAGAGCCGAAGTCATGCAACAAATTCTGGTTGCATGTAACTGGTTGTATTATCCCCAAATTTCTAGCTTTGACCACGTTCTAAAGACTAATTTATATCACCAATTGGTGATCGATAGGTACTGTTAGGGTTTCCCTAAGGAGTAGCATATTTGTTGATCATCCTTGAGCATAGTTGTTTGCACTAGAGGTAAGGGAAGCTTAGGTTTTAAATTTTTGTCTGGGGAATTAGGGTGGTATGGCTATAATTCTGTTTTGGATATTGTGGTAGGATGTGCAAGTGACACTATTTTGAGTATCTTTTTATGCATGAACTAAAATTTGATAAAATTCCATGATAGAACTGGTACTAGTTGATATGTGAATTATGAGACTATGAATGTATGGTTTGAATCCAGTATGAACAATGTATAATGATGTGGTTGAGTCTGTGAAATCTGTAGAGTTAATTTTGCATGTTACTTAATAAAAGGATAATTTGATTATGGTGTTTTAGGTTAGTCGAGAGGAAGTAAGGTAGTCAATTTAGGCAATTGGGATTGGAAACTGTCTTAGGCATTTGGGGTAGCTCAGGTAGGCAAATATGACTTGTTAGGAGTGTCTAAAGGGCTAAAAATAGTTTCAATATGTTAAAAGTATAATTAAGTCATTTAGTTGATGAAATTGAAGAATTTATGTGTAGATCATTGCATAACCACTAGACAAATAGGTTAGAAAGTGTTGTAAACAATTAGGCAAGTTTAATTCATCATATTGATTAAATTAAAAGTTCTAGAATCTCATCAAAGTGCCTAAAACGAAATTTGAGTAGGGGAGTTCTGCAAATCTACAAAATTTGGATTCTGCATATTTTGCAGACTCATTGTGCGAGAGGATTCGCACAGTGAGTCGTTCAAACAAGGTGCTCTTTGCCTTCGCATGCGTCTAGTGCACCTGGTGCGCCTTGTGGCTGTAGTAGAGTGGGAATAAAGGGTGTTAATTCGCGAAGCCAGTTTGGTCGTTCTGCAGATGTTTTAAGAGGAGGGTTCTCGGGTTGGTGATCCGCATAGCGCATGGGTGCGCTATGCGAAACACTTTTGGTCTCGCCCTACGACCAGAAGCGCTGAGCGAATCCTCTCATTTTAATTCACTTGATTTTTTCTTCATTGCTTGGCTGATTCATGATGTATGATACCTATATGAGTTTATAAGACTTTGTATATGCATTTGTATAACATTGTGATGGTATGTTGGGGAATGTAAAGAGAAGATAAAATGATTTAAGTGATGAGATTGTGAATCAAAGTAAGATCTCTAGGTGAGGTCATTGTAGTGTTTAGAATGAATGTAAGAGGCTTCCATATGGGGGGTTATCCTAACACTCTAACGGTCTTTCATTCTCACTTAGAGAGGATTGACACGTGTGGTGAGAATAGTGGGAGGTCCTAGTGTAGGGGCTTCTTGGAAGGCCTATTGCGCGGTAACGAACAAACACTTGTGAGTGGTAGGGTGTAACCCATTGCCAATGGCTTTGCAAAGCAGTAAAGGCCACCACAAGTGCACAATCCGCCGCAGATCGACATTCATTCTAAGTTCGGACGAGTCTAGGGGTCACAACATGATAGAATACTTGATTTGGTTAATTGCATGAATATAATTTCTATGTTTATGTTAAATGATGACTTGCATGCTTATATGTGTGAATGTTCTTTATTATATTAGATCGGTTTGAATTAACTTGTATGCTTTTAGAAACCTAGCTTACCCTTACTCTTGTGTGTTGTATGTGCTTGCCCTTTTTCTCTTGCAATGATCATCCAACTTTGAATGTGAACAGAAGCTGATGATGTACCTTTGGAGCAAGCATTGGTGCATGAAGAAGATGCAACCCCTAATTCTTAGGATTTTTCTTAAATGCCTCCTTTATTTTGAAAAACTTATACTTGTAAAAGTTTTAAATTCTACCTCTATTTTGGATGACTGTGTATCTTAATACTAACATTCCCTACTCTAACTGTTTTCTCATACTTTAATAGCTTAATCCTATTATATTGTATGTTTAGTATAATATTTGGGATGTCACATTCTGTCTGTAAATTGGACTAGATGCGACTTCGATTATAAAGGGGTCATAACTTCCATCATTATTATGCAAGTTTTGTGGTTAGTATATTGGTTATAGAACACTTAGTATAAGGATCTTGTTGACTCTCCATGAACAGTACTGCAAAGGAAGAAGAAAAGAGAAAATAAAAAGAAAAAAGATGTAGAAAAGAACTTCATCTATAAAGTTATTCTAGAATGTTTAATTCATGTAGGGATGTATCCAAAAATTCATTCCCAAAAACTGTAAATACAGTTCTAGAAAGTTTGTTCTTAAAATTCAATTTTAAAAAAATAATTTCAAAATAATTATTTAAAGGAATGCACGTAAAAATTATGGAGGTGCCCCAAGTAAAAGTCGATTTATTAATGGAACTGCTATATAATTGGACCGAAGAAAACCAAAAAAAATGACGAAATGTCAAATATAAAAAAACATTATATTCTCAGACTTTTTATATATCACACTTTCTTCATTCATCTCATTTTATTTCTTTCTGCATCCCCCATATTAAAAAGACATCCCTTTTTTTCCTTCTCAGTTTTTTAATTTGAAAGTGAAGAATAACTTCAAATTTTATAATTATTTATTCGTGAGATGAGAGCTGCTGGTTTGTACAAGATTCTCAGCTATTACAAAAATGAATTTGAAAAATGAGACCAAAGTGAAAAAAGTTTAAAATTGGAAAACGAAAATGAAAACATCATCCTAACATTAGAATAAAAAAACCCATTCGGCCTACCCTTCGGCTTTGGTAGTAAAATCCCTTGAACGTAAACCTAGTTTAGCCCTATTATTCTCAGATATTTAAGGAAAACAGATGACAGACTAATACCATCTTTAAACTTCTATCATATAATTTCAAAAAAGTATGTAAAACAAGTATAATTTTACAGGAAGGAGACTCGTAAATAATGAATACTAAAATAGATGAACGTAAAAATATTTCAAGAAAATACGAGACGAATATAAAAATAAAATAACGATGGATGTGTAATTATGCAATTACCTGACATGTGGATTCAATAATAAATTTTTTAATATTTGTAGAACTTTTACTGGAGCGAAATTGATTAACAAAAACTATCCAATATTTGACAAAATCTATACAATATTTGACCTCTCTTACAATTACAATTACATGTCATTCATCCCAAACTTGCATATTCTCAAATTCTTCTATCAAAAAAACATTATCAGGTGGAACATGATTGGTAAGAATTATTTACATTCGTAGTTTTCTTATCTACTCCGAATACAGCGAGATGTTTTATTTTTCTTCCTTGTTGAAACTACTCCTAGTTGTTGGGCTTAAACTCAGGAATTGAGTCTCAAGATGTATAAAATGTCGGCACCATTCTATTTCTTTTTTAAGACTCATCTTAACTATCTCTTATCATTACATTATATATGTATGTATATGTATATGTATATATATATATATATATATATATATATATATATATATATATACACACACATATATATATCGCAAAATTGAATGTTCTAATATTCTTCTTCTATCAAGGAAACATTACCAAGAGAGAAGTTGCGAAGAATTTTGAAGATTCATGGTTTTGTCATTTCTCACCAGGTGCGACATGTCTTGCATTTCCTCCTTGTTGAAACTATAACCAGCATTATCAGACTAGCTGGCTTGGATGGCAAGCCATTTCAAATAACATAACCCGAAACCAATAAACTTTTGACAAATCATCAAATAATTTATATTCTAATATAGAATTCTCCTGTAGTATGCAAAATATAAGCTAATGCTGTAATGCAAACAATCTTATCAGCATAATTAGGATAAAATAATTCATTTTGCCAACAAAAATTCAAAACTAAGGCCTGAATTGAAAACTAAAGTATAGACGTAAAATAACTATCAAATCAAAAACTCCTTCCCATAATCAAGTTGAAATACAAATCCATATATATCAAATGAGATCAAAACGACTGAAATACTGTTTCACAGGGTTTCGAACAACATAGAAGCCTAAAAACTCCTACAATTCAGTGATCCAGAAAAATTGCTACCTTCGACAGCTTAGGCAGTGGTAGCCGCTCCTCTCTTCCTGGGTGCAGCTTCGGTACCTGATTCAAAATCACAACGTTAGCAAAAACCCTAAAACAACACCCAAAATTAAACACTCAAATAATGAACCGCTTATACCCTCTCTGAAGCCGCTCTTGAATCTGCGAGGCACGTGACGCAGGTACCTCATTCTTCCAGTTCCAGTGGTCTTTCTCCTAATGGCCTTGACGCTCCAGTTATCTGAAACCACCGACCAATCAAGACCAAATCTTAAACACAAACCCTAAATTTAAAAAGTAAAAGAGTTACATTTTCTAGTGCGTGCTGCTGGGAAAGCACACGCAGCACAGCGACTCTTCTGGAGGTGGAAGCTGCGACGGCCGCATCTGACACAGAGGGTGTGGGTCTTGTTCCTCCTCTTACCGAAACTCCCTGTTCCCTTCCCCTGCACTCATGCAAAATCAAAACACCGTCAGAATCAGATTCATATCACACCTACACAGAGTAAAAGAAAAAAAAAACGATACCATTGATGGTAGACACAGAGCAGAAACCCAATTGCTGCGAAAGGAGAGAATATATATGAAACCTAATTGCTGCACTGGAGAGAATTTATGTATGTGTCGGCACAGTGTGGGTTTTAGGGTATTTTTTGTTTGGGCCTTCGGCCCAATTATATAGCGAAGGCAAAAATATAAAAAAGGTGAAGTAGAAATAGAAAATATAAGAACTTTAAGCTATAAGCTATTATTAAATTCAATGACAACACATCAACTTCAATACTCACCAGAAAGACACAACAATAGAAGCACTAACTTCATCTTCACCAACAGAACCACTCCATTCATTCAAACTCAAGCACAACACCATCATTTCTCAACCTGTCCTGCACAAAGCCACAGAAATAAGAACCAATCACTAAGAACAAAGAAATAATTGATTTTCGAATTCAAGATCCAATTTTCACAAATCCAATTTTAGGCAGAACGACATTACCTTGTAGTAATAGTTTGCCCGTTCGGTTATAAAGGTTGTCTTTTCCTGATCAGGTAAATACATTGGGATTTGGTTATACCCAAAATATGCGTTCAGGAAACCCAATACGACATGTCCTGAGGCCCCGTATACTAATCGGTCGATGCTCAGGAGGGGATATGAATCTTTTGGGCACGCTTTGTTCAGGTCGTTGAAGTCGATAAACACCCTTCATTGGCCGCTTGACTTTTTGACCATAACGACATTCGCCAACCAAGTTATGTAAGTTATTTCGCGGATGAAATTTGCCTTGATAAGTTTATTGACCTCCTCTTGTACAACTTGCCTTTTTTCCTCACTGAGTCTTCACTTTTTTTTTTGTGCTATTGGCCTTGCTTCCCTGAATATGGAAAGTTTATGCGTCATTATGGTCGGGTGGATTCCTGGCATGTTTGTGGCACTCCACGCAAATATGTCGGTGTTGGCTTTCAATAGTTCGACCAAGTTATGTCCATCTCCTTGTTCGAGATTGGTGGTCGTTTGCGATTTTGTCCTTCTTATCACGAGCGGTTTGACATCCCCCTAGGGTTGGATCCGATCCTCTGTGTTGGTTCTGGGATCCAAGTTGATCATTATTGTCTCATGTCTCCTTGGTTCTCTTCGGGAGACGTAGGGTGTAATTTTCAGGCCGGCAACGTAACATTATCGTGTTGTCTTTTGATCTGCCCTAACTATACAAATGGTCCCCTCTTCCGACGGGAATTTCATTATGAAATGAGGTGTTGATACGATCGCCTCGAAAGCGTTTAGGCAGGACCGTCCGAGGAAGGCATTATAGGAGGTGTTTACTTCCATTAATAAGAATCGTACCCTTAATTTTTTCGTTTCTTCTCCTGTTCACAGTCGGGTCCTTAAGTCAAGGTATCCTCGGGTGTCTACCCTTTCGCCTGCGAAGCCTATTATCTGCTCATTGAACGGGGATATTATATCTTCTGACAATTCCATTTTTAGGAATGTCGTCCAATATAGTATGTTGATTGAGCTATCTTGGTCGATCAGGACCTTACTGACATCATATAATGCTATCTAGGTGGTGATGACCATGGGATCATCTTGATCAGATTCCGGGGCATGGAAGTCTGCGTTGGTAAACGTGATGTCTTGCATGGATAAAGGATTGCGACTTACAGCATGAACACTTCTCAAGCTCCTCAAATGTCTCTTCTGGGCCGAAGACGAGGCTCCTCCCCCAACAAAACCTCCAGAGATGATATCAATTCAACCTCTAATCGGTTTTTCCCGCTCGTGTTCCCGGGGGCGACTTCAGGAACAATTTCTCTGACGATTATCCTTCCTATATGCTTGTTCAGGACTTCGGCGTATTGCCTCCTTTCTAGGGGAACGTCTTCTCCAGTCCGACTCTTCTTTTACGAATTGTCGGAGGTATCCTGCTCGGATGAGCCTTTCCAATTCGTCCTTGAGCGTGGTGCGGTCTTCAGTAGCGTGTCCTTGGTTATCGTGAAAGAGGCAGGCTTTAGTTTCATCAGCGGATCGAGGTGTGAGCCGTCTTCTTATAATGACAAGTTCAGCGTTCAAGGCTTCTTTGAATACTTTTGCTATTGGTGCATTAAGATTCACGTAGTGATCATATCGGGGACCAAGGGGTATGGGTAGGTCCCTTCGAGGAGGTCTTTGGTTCTGGTCTCCTTCACGAGTTCATTTTGTTTCTTTTTTATTTCCATTTACGGGGGCCTCTGGCTGTTTCTTTCTTCAGGAATTTCTCTGATCTTCCATTCGGATGAACTTAGTCATTTTCTCCTAGAGCTCCTCCATCGAGTTGGGTTGTTAAGCATATAGGTGTTCTGAGACGTATCCCGGTTCAAGCGGTTGGGCAGATTATTGGTGATGAATGTGTGATTGACACCTTTTACTCATCTTGTTGCCTCATTGTACCTTTGCATGAATGCTCTAAGGGTCTCGTCTTTTTCTTGTTTGAGGTTAACAAGTTTCGTCGGGGTCACATCCTCTTTTCGGTTGATCGCATATTGTTTTCTGAACAATGTGGTGACGGTGTGAAAGCAATCTACTGAATTAGGTGGGAGGGTATAGTACCATTCTAGTGTTTCACCCTTCAAGGATAAGGAAAAAGCCATACATTGGACTGGATCACTCCTGGAGTAGAAAGCCATAAATTCGATGAAGTTTCTGATGTGATGTTCCGAGTCCGAGGTGCCGTCGAATCTTTCTATTGGTGGCGGGGGCCGGTCGGGCATTGGAGCTAACAGCTTCTGTGAAAGGCAATAGGTTGGAAGGTCAACCGGTTTGCACAGGTGTTGGTTGTGTATGAACGCTCGGCTCACCGTTTTGACTACCCTGGTTGTCGGACATTTCAGGTGGAGGGCGTTGTACTCTCAACATGGCGATCTCTTCAGCCTATTTCTCCTGTAGCTCCTGTTGTTGGCGTATGGTTCGGGCCTGTTCCTCTATTCGTGCCGCCTGTGCTGCTATTTGTGTCGTTTGTGCTTCTAACTGGGCCTGGAGCTCTCTTATCATATCTTTGGAGTTGTTGTTGGTCATATTCCTTGTGGTCACCATTAGGAGTCTTCAAGCCTTCGGCCCCACGGTGGGCGCCAAAATGTTTCGTGTAAATTTTAGGGACCGAGAGACTGACCTAAATGTCGTGGCTTTCCCGCTTTCTTTCGCTTGGATTTGCCCAATAGCTCGCTCGCTCTCGTTATTGACCGCTCGCTTTACTTCAATTTCGATCGTCCGATAATCTTCAAGCCTTGACCAAAGGGGGGAGGTACCTGCAATGACACTCCGACGCCCAAGTTAGGCGAATAATAGAAGAACCTTGATTCTCAAGTTGATGATTCTTAGTATGAGAGAGTATAGAGTAGGGTTTCTGTGCAAATTGGAAGTGTGATCAGAGCGTGATTAGAGCATACCTGGCTTGTGGACTTTCTCCTCTATTTATATTGGGGTTAAATATGTTTTTAGTCCCTATACTATTAAGCATTTTTGGTTTTAGTCCCTCTTTCAAAGTAAGGTACATTTTAGTCCTCCTCCTTAAAGAAACTTTGATTTTAGTCCCTTAAAACTAACACCGTTAAAAAAACAGGTGATGTGGCTAACGTCTTCCATGTCTGATGATGCTAACGTCTGCCATGCTGTATTTTTTAATGAAAAGTCAAAATCTAGTAGTGTGATGAAACTTCCAAGCTCCATTTCCAACGCTTTTCATATCAAAATACATTACAAAAACAGAGATCTCTTGTGAACATCTCATTTAGCAACACAGATACTAAGTTAAACAATAAAAACAGAGAAAACCTCATTCTTGAATTTCTTCTTTTGAATTTAAACAAATAAAAATCATGTTTAAATGAAATCAATGAACGAAAGAACGAAACTTCTGGCAAGTCAAGTTGTCGTCGTCAATAGCTACGCCTCCATGGGAGCTTGCCGCCTCCGCACCACTAAAACACGATCTCGCACATAAACTCCATTGAAAGCCGCCACCACATCGCCTTCGATTCTCATCCAAACTCCATGGATGCCAATCAAATGCAGAAACTGCAGCCCAATAGCGCCACCAGAAGCCTTTCGCGCACCATCTTCGCACCACCACGCCACTATCCATGGCAACCTGCAGGAAATAGAAACCAAGCCAGAAACGCAAAAACAAAGTTCGCTCCAACCAATCGCGAGCAATGACGAAGGGAAATCCCAAATCGCGAGTGCTACGACGAACCCTAAATCGCGTCGTCACCACCACGAGCTTCTTCTCCATAGATCGCGATGCAGACCCTACAAGAAACCACTTCGCAATTTGAGTGGAGCCACCGTGACAACAGTGGCAGCACCTCCATGGACGTCGCGACACCACCATGAACATGCCCTGTAGAGAGAACCAGAAGAAGGGACAAGATTTTTCCCCTTTCTGATTTGGGATCTATGGCTGTAATTGATTCCAATTTGGGATCCCACCATGGAAGCGCTGCCGGCGGCGAATGTGAAACATTTCGTATCACATATGCAGGAAATAGAGACCTTGGATTGTCGAATTTGGAAGACGATGTTTTGAAGTAGAAACGGTTATGATGAGTTTTGGTCCTCTGGTGGGGGTGAATTGAAACTGTGTAGGGTACACATGGGGATGTTGTGTTGTGCTCATAACCCAATTATTACGCCCACTTTATTGCTCATGGTTTTGTACCACTTGTTGATGGGGCTATGGTTTCTCACTGATTTTGAGATTTGTGAAAAAAATTGATTTAAGAGAAGGTGTTGAAATTATGAATTGGGAAAACCATGTTCTTAGAAAGAGGTCCTGCACAGTTAGGGCATCGAATATTTTGCAGAAACAAGGAGTCGTGAAGGGATGCACCGTGGAGGGGGTGTGGTTGGAGAGAGATTTTCAATTTACAACGTGGCATGAAACATTGACATACCGTTAGCTATGTTTTAAAGGTTAAAGCACACGTGTGACCGCTTGCGTCATTCTTGTGTTAAAAACCTTTTCTCTTTCTTATAAAAAGTAACAAAAATATGTGTTAAAGGTCAAGCACATGTGTGACCGCTCACGTCGTCCTTGTGCTAAAAACATTTCTTCTTTCTTATAAAAAAATAACAAAAATATGTTTTAAAGGTTAAGCACAACCGCTCGCATCGTCCTTGTACTAGAAACCTTTTCTCTTTCTTATAAAAAATAACAAAAATATGTTTAAAAGATTAAGCACACGTGTGACCATTCACGTCGTCCTTGTGCTAGAAACTTTTTCTCTTTCTTATAAAAAATAACAAAAAATATGTTTTGAAGGTTAAGCATGCGTGTGACCGCTCGCATCTTCCTTGTGCTGGAAACCTTTTCCCTTTCTCCTAAAAATAATAACTAAAAATATGTTTTAAAGGTTAAAGCACATGTGTGACTGCTCGCGTCGTCCTTGTGTTAAAAACCTTTTCTCTTTCTTATATAAAAATACCAAAAATACAAAACATCCATATTTTCGAACAAACAAACAATCTTTCAGCTAGATCTACGTGATCCTTGATTCTCTATCCAGAGTGCAGATAGGTAGGAGCAAGGCTAGTCCTTGTCAGCTTCACTTCCCAAAAATCCAAATCTTTTCCAAACAAAATTTCTCAACAATTTCCTAAAAAACTAAAAAATATATTTTGTTTCTTTATAATGTGTTTTTTTGGGATAGTTAAACATTTTGAAAACCACACACATTTGCGTATTTAATTGAAAGTACTGCCTTCGGGCAGGCGATATAGAATGTTAATACCTTCTCTACACGTAACCTACTCCCGAACTTAGAATCTGGTTTTTGTAGACCATGTCTTATCATTTTATGGTTTTTTCGTAGTTTTTTAGAATAAACTATGACAACAACTCCAAAACTTTTTCTGAACCGGTTTCTTCTTGGATCATCCGTGTCATCACGATTCCCGTTGCGACACTTACTTATTACACTACATATGTCGATACATTCTTTTTAATCCATGTGAATTTGTTTATTAAACATCTTTTGTTAAAATTATATTATTGAAAAAATTAATTTAGGAAATCAAATTAATACAACTTTACCTATATTCTTCTTTCAGAGTATAAATGATTTTATCATTTTATATTTTGAGTAACCATATTTTTACACTAAAATAGTTATTTAAAATTAAAACTTTATTTACAATATAAACAAAACTATCTATAATGAAATTAAAAAAAATATTTATACTGATATTTATAATTATTTTTAAGAAAATAATAAAAAAAATTATTTAATTATTATTATCATTTTTAGTATTGTTATTTTATTACTTATTTTTAATTATTATTATTATTATTTTTAGTAATGTTATTTTATTACTTATTTATTATACATATATATATATATATATATATATATATATATATATATATATTAAAACTAAGGCTTTATGTTAAAAGTTCATCCAATCATATAAAAAATTAAAATTACTTTTGATTTTTAAAGTCATTGTTTTTAACAATTGAAGTTGTTAATTTTTGACTCTGGTCAGTTTATACTTTTGTTCACCGAAAAACACAAATTGGACCAATTTTCACTGCAGATTTACATGGACAGGTAGAGTTTTGATCTAAAATTGGTTCAAAATTGTATTAGAACTCAGTTTCATGAATTTAGGTAGTTACTCGGATGATTATTTACTCATTTGTCATTCCCACTATAAACACTTTTAAAAGAAATATATAATTCATTTTTTTCTATAAAATAAACTAACTTATACTTACATTTAAAATAAAAACTTTTAAAAATAATATAAAAATCTTGGGCAAAAATTAATTTCAGCTGAAGAAGGTATAGGTGTGTCATATTATCGTCAGGTCAATCACAAGTTGGACAATCAACCACCAAACCAACGACAAATAACTAGATTGGGCGGCCAGACAACAAAATAGACGGTCAAATTACAAACTAGAAATCCAGACACCATGTTAGACAATCAAACAACAAATTTGATGATGAATAAGCAAAATGAATGATCTAAACAGGATCAAAGTAGATCAACTTCAAAACTATTTTACCTAAGATTAAAGCATAATTAATCATGTTTGGCTTGTAATTAGGTCAACCTTAATCAAAAGTCTATTACAAAATCAAAAGTCCATTGGTGACAGCACATAGGACTATTCTAGATTATAAAAGATATGAAGAATTAAGCATATTGCCTTAAGTACCCAAACAACAAAAGTGTCCCTAACACTTGTGTCGCAACCAGAAAATCGCGACGGGACGACGACGATCCAAAAAGAGAAAATGCTTTGAAAAAAATATATTTTGGAGTCGCCACCATAGTTTATTCTGGAAAACTACGGAAAAACCATAAAAAGATAAGACAAGATCTGTGAAAACCAGAGATGGGTTCGGAAGTCGATTACGTGTAGGGAAGGTGTTAGCACCCTACAACGCCTGCCCTAAGGCAGTACCTTTAATTAAATGCGCGAATAAAAATGTGGTTTGCAAAATGTTTAATTATCCCAAGAGACAACAATATAAAGAAACAAAAATATTTTTTAGTTTTTTGGGCCCGACAAGGATTGACCTTGCTCCTACGTATTCTCAGTCATACCGAGAAATCAGGGTTACGTAGTTCTTTCAGAAAAATTGTTTGTTTGAAGGTGTTTTTAGTTTTTTTGAAGATTTTATATTTTTGTATTTTTATATAAAAAGAGAAAAGGTTTTTTATCACAAGGCCTACGCGAGCGGTCGCACGTGTGCTTAAACCTTTTCAAAATATTTTTGTTTGATTTTTGTAAAAGAGAAGGAAAAGATCTTCAGCACAAGGCCTACGCGAGCGGTCGCACGTGTGCTTAAATCTTTTCAAAACATTTTTATTTGATTTTAA
>NW_014541837.1:48535-55546 GCF_000741045.1 Vigna radiata var. radiata
TAAAAGAAAAGAGAAAAGGTTTTCAGCACAAGGCCTACGCGAGCGGTCGCACGTGTGCTTAAACCCTTTCAAAATATTTTTGTTGATTTTGAATTTTTAAAAGAAAAGAGAAAAGGTTTTCAGCACAAGGCCTACGCGAGCGGTCGCACGTGTGCTTAAACCCTTTCAAAATATTTTTGTTGATTTTTAATTTTTTATGATTTTTATATTTTATTTTTATTAGCAAAGGAATATAAGAACACACAATAATAAAAACAAATGCTAAAGCTAAAGGAATAAAAAAAAACAAAGACAATAAAAACATCATAGTCCAAGCCCAATAAGAATAGGGTGCAGAGGTTAAAACCGGGGGTGCAGTCTGAAATAATGTATTCTGGCCCAACTCTNTTGCAGAAATGGAGTGGTGGTGTGAATAGAGAACAGGAGGTGACAGGCAGAGAGTCTGAAGTCCAATGGCCAGGCCCAAATGCTCTTTTCCTTTAACTTAATAATCTGTCAGGGTGGCAAGACTGAAAGCAGGGGTGCAGTTCTAAATTTCTTGGTCCAGGCCCAAGGTAGGGGTGCAATATTAACGATGGAGGTGCAGCTCGGAATAATACCTTGGCCCAAACCGGTTTTCATCCACGGAAGCACTATGGGGTCCAACTCATATAGCAGGGGTATGAATAGCGTTGCGTGAGGTGGCAAGAGGAAAGAATAGGGCCTAATAGCCAGGCCCAAGGCCTCTTCTTCTGTTTGCAGCAATGAAATGGGCTACAACCCAAATAGAGGGGGTGCGAATGGGATTTGTGTGGCGGCAGGAAGAGGAATAGGCCCAATAGTTGGCCCAAACCCTTTTGCCCTAGCAGAAACGTTAGGGGTCTCTCTTCACTTCACCATTTCATCATTTGCACCCAGTGCCAGAGACCTAAATCTCTTATTCCTCTGATAAGAAGAACCNAGAGATATCTCCGCTACTCACGGCCACCCTACCTCCACTCAACCAGCCAGTCACCGCGCTGCCGCCTCCACCATTCGCCGGTAACCGCCGACACCACCAGGACCACAGTCGGTCACGGCGCCACTGGCACCACCATTTCTCACGGGGCGCCTCTCTCGTGCTCACGCACACCACTGGCTCTGCCCGACGGACACCATTCTCATCTGGCCAGCCCAGACGACGCCGGCAACCCCTAATCAGACCACCGCTATACGCAACCACTGTACCTCCAGTGGCCACCGTGAACCCCANTCGCGGTTCCTTCGTTACCATCGTGTCGCGACCACCATCGAATCGAAGGCGCCACTCCCTTACTCTCTTCACGAGTGAAAGAGGTACAACCACGCCTCTGTGAACGACATCACTGCCGCCGAGCCAGGGCCACCGCGAGCAACGAACCAGAGCCACCGATTCAAGTCGACGTCGTCCGTCGAATACCGCCACAAGCTTTGCCGATCACCGTACCAAGTTCTATTTTCCACCTTCCTTCTCTCTCTGCGAGAATAGCCACTCGTCGAGCTAACAGCGTTTCGCCGGAAACAAACCCAGGGAAATAGCTTCCTTCGTCAACCTCTGATCCACGCGTGGTTCGAAAGCAACAATTTCCCTTTTCTCCCTCTCTCTTGTTCGAATTTGAAATCAACGCCGCTGTCCCATCTATTTCTCTGCTTTGATTGTATTTGGGTTTTTCGGTGATGGAGGAGATTAGTCTGCAATGGATGATGATGGTAGGTTGTGTGTGTGTGATGGATGAATCTGGGGTGTGTGTGATGGATGAATCTGAGGTGTGCGTGATGGATGTTGTTAAGTGTGCCGCGGGTTGGGCAGAGTCGAGGGATGGAGAGGCAGGTTTGCCATGAACCTTGCAAAGGCCGAGAGAAAACCAAATGAAGATAGGAGATGTTAGTTTATGACTGAGAATATGGTTATGGTCACGGGTTGTGCATGATGAGGATGGAGATTAATTTTTGCCTTCTCTGTTTTTGATTTCTGTTTGTGGAAACAATGATAGATAGTAGGGATTTCGGGGGAGAATTGGTGTAGGAAAGGGTAGAGATGTTGTCCGGGAATGATGGGAAAATGTGGTTGGGGTTGGAGGCATGGCGAATGGTTTCTTTATTTGATTCAACAGTTGAATTTTTTCAGAGAGGTGATTACGGGTAATGGTTATGGCCTGATGGTGGACGAATTCAAAAAGGATTGAGCAGTGACAGTGTTTGAATATTGGAGGTTGTTGGAGGTAAAGGAAGAAGGGATGATTCGGTTGAGAGGAGCCGAGGGGTGGTTACGGGTGATGGGGCGTCCCTGAGGTGAATTTGTTGGGGTC
The DNA here is from genome assembly GCF_000741045.1 of Vigna radiata var. radiata. Taxonomy (NCBI): domain Eukaryota; kingdom Viridiplantae; phylum Streptophyta; class Magnoliopsida; order Fabales; family Fabaceae; genus Vigna; species Vigna radiata. The sequence continues at coordinate 50,842 of NW_014541837.1, forward strand.
GTGAGAGTGGTCTCTGGTGAATCTGTGTATGGGTCAAGGTGAGTTGAAATTTGAATACCGTTAGAGATGAGGAATTAGGAATCAAAAAGGGAAATCTCATTGGGTCATTTCGGGTGCAAAAATGATGTGCCTCATGATTGTTGAGGTAGAGGATGGATTGAGATTTTTCTGTTTGCGTTAGGGAGGAGACCATTCTGTTATTCCCCTGTCCAGCCCTTCCACCTTGNCCATTGCCCAGACAAACGTTTTCCCTCTTTCCACGTCACCAAAATTTTCTTTTTCCTTTTTTCACTCATTTTTTCTTTTCTTTTTCGTCATTGTTTTCTTTTTTTTCTTTTCTTTCTTTTTTTTCTTTTCTTTTTTTTCTATTTTGCTTTTCTTTTCTTTTCTTTTTTTTTTTTTTTTTAAAATAATAAAATTAAATGAAAACTAAAATTAAATCTAAATAATAATAAAATAAAATGAAAACTAAATCAAATAGTAAAATGAAAATAAAATAAAACAAAAGTAAAAACAAGTTCGATTATTTAATCACCCGGACGAAATTGGGTGTTGACAACTTGGAATGCTTCACGTTTACAATTTTATTTCAATTAAACAATTGTAATATTTGACCGACGTATTCTTTCCTTCCAACAACATTTTTCCCCTAAAGAGGATTTTAGCACATGATGTTTTAATGAGGCATTCGAAGGAAGGAATAAAATCGGATTTCAAGTCATTTCATGTGCACCCATCGCTATAATTCCAAACAGTCAAGGAAGAGTTTTGCAAAGAACCCTTGCCACATGGTTTAAACATAAGCGGTCAAGGAAGAGATCTATAAAGAATTGCTAATGCACAGTCTAAACGTAAGCGGTCAAGGAAGAGTTCTATAAGGAATCCCTAATGCACAGTCTAAACATAAGCGGTGAAAAAATAATTCTACAAAGAACTCCTACCAAGTGATCTAAACATAAGTGGTTAAGGAAGAGTTTCGAAGAACCCCTGTCGCATGATCTAAGCATGAAAGGTTAAGGGCAAATTCCAAAGAACCCTTGTCACACACATCTATTAACATGGTTAAGGGCGAGTTCTAAAGAACCCCTCTTAAACACAAACCAAATGATTAATTATTAAATAATTGGTCAAGGGAAAATACTAAAGAATTATAAAGGAAAGGAAAATGAGTATGGACTTTTGTCAACGGTCTGATCAAACGCAATTTCAAAGACCAAAGCAAACTTATTAAGCATTAGCAAACATCAAAACACATCCTAACTCATCACTGATCAGTGCTAGGGGCTGAGTAAGACCCCTAGGCACCACCTGCACAATCAAAAAGCAAGGAAAATCAATCTGCCCGGCCACCGCCCGACGGTGTCAACGACAGTTTTGCAAAATCACCTCTATATGCTTTTATTCTCCACCCAAATGCAATTTCCACAATTCCAAGCATCAATCATACAATTTAATCGGTGCAAACAGTTCCAATTTCATCAAATCATGCATAGAAATCAAAATCCCTGAAATCTCATGCTTTTACTAACTTTCCTATCAAGTTCATATCTTTAAAACTCTAAGAGCACAATTGGATGACTTACTTGGGTGGAGACTTCCTCAAATGTGTGCAAGATGCTTGAAATTTGATGATGAATGTAGCCTAGATGCAATGCTCTCAAGAAACCCCAAACTTGGATGATGAAATAGGTTCAAAATTGACAGAAATTGGGTTTTCAAGAGAGGGAATGATAGGAGAAGTGTTGGGAAATCTTTGGAAGAGTATTTGAAAGTGAAAAAGGGGTCAGGGATCTGGTAGAAACTGCTTGGGTGACCCCTAAGGGGTATAAAAACCATAAAATGGGTCAAAGAATCAAAGCCTAAGTAAAAAACATGTGTACCCCTCAGCGTCGCCACCGCCCAATGGTGAGTTCACAGCCCAACGGTGTGCGCGAGTTTCCTCTCCCTTCTTTTTGCTTTGTTTTAAGCATTTTAACCCTGTAAACCTCAATTTCAACTTTCAAAATTTAATTTCAATGCAATTCCCAATCACTTTCTCACATATGCAACTAGAACAGAATTAAACATGCAATCAAAAATAAAAAAATCAATCAACTAGGTTGCCTCCCAGGTAGTGCTTGTTTAACGTCACGAGCCTGACCCAAACCTTTCTTGCACTTATCAGTAAGTGCAATCCTTACCAACACCCTTCAGTAGGTGTACCTTCCTGTATCCTTCAGTGAATACATAATCAACTTAGCATCCTCAATGAATGCTACCCAATAAAAATTGTTTAACAATAATCCAAAAATTACAAAACCAAAATCAAAAGGAAACAATGTTCATAAGTCACTGGGGGCCTCCCAACAAGCGCTCTTTTAACATCACTAGCTAGACCCAGTAAAGCTCAAGTTCCATCCTTTAGGTTGGTGTCTTCTTTGCCTTCATCACACCAACTCATCAATTGCTTCTGGTCCACCTTCTTGACTCTCCTAGAATATGAAGCTTCAATCTCTGTCACTCCATTATCTTTATAGCCTTTCACCACCCACAACTTCTTCTTGTATCTCACTGGAGTTTTAAGCTTGAATGGTGCATCCTTCAAGTCAAAATGGACTGTCCCTCCTTTGTCAACTTTCTCCTCTTCCTTTACCTGCATCAAAACGCAATTATTACCTTTGTTGACCGCTTTAGCAGATTTAGGTCTAGCAACTGATGCATCCTTCTTTGAAGCTTTATGCTTCGCCTTCTTCTTTACTTGCATTTGCTTCTCTTTGAAGACATTATAGATCACCTTTTCTTCTTGGTCTTTAAGCATAATCACCCCATCATAGATATTTATGACCACTTTGGCCATCTTCATGAATGACTTTCCAAGAATCACTAGATCTTATGATCCTCCTTCATCTCAATCACCACAAAATCAACCAGGAATTCAAGACTTTCAATTCGAATCACCACCTATATATAGCATCTCATATATCATCTCAACATCAATCAATATAAAAGCATCATCAAGCACACTCATCAAATAATCATCAACCCATTGCATCATATATAAGTTTTAAACCAAGTACATCAACACCTATTCTAAAAACAGAAGCAAATAAAGCATAAATTAAAAAGATAGGTTTAGAAAACTGGGTTGCCTCCCAGTAAGCACTTCTTTAATGTCACTAGCTTGACCCAATAAGCTCAACCAAAATCTTTAATGTTGATGCTCTTCCTTCCCTCATAACACCAACAAAATCTCAACAATTTCTTGCCCACCAACTTCACTTTCCTAGAATAAGGAGCTTCAATCTCAAGAATCCCTTTTTCTTTAATATTCTTGACAACCCATAACCTGTTTTTGAATTTCACTGGTGTGCCAGTTTTTGGTTCATTATTCTTCACATCAAGGTGTTGGTGAACCAATTTTTCTTCCTTCTCTTCTTCCTCTCCTTCCTCTTTAGTAGAGAAATAATTAATCCTCTTCTTGACTGACTTGACAACTTCACCTGGTAGACTAGTCACTGATAGAACTTCATCTGATGTTTTAAGACTAGTCTGCTTCTCTTGAATTGGTTGCCCATCTTCAAAGACATTAAAAGTTACCTCTCTTTCGTGATCCTTCAACGTTAGCAATCCATCATCTACACGAATGACAACCTTGGTTGTCTTCATGAATGGTTGTCCAAGAATGACCGGTATCTCTTCATTTTTCTCCATCTCCTTCACTACAAAGTCCACTGGAAATTTAAGTTTATCAATTTTCACCACCACGTCTTCTATCACACAATACGAATGCTTGATGAACCTGTCTGCCATTTGCAAGATTGCTTTTTAGGTTTGACCTCCAGACCACCAATCTTCTTAAGCATAGATAAGGGCGTAAGATTGATACTAGCTCCTAAGTCAACTAGAGCCTTCCCTATATCATAATTCCCAATGGTACAAGGGATGATAAAACTCCCCAGATCTTTAAATTTGAGAGGAAGCGTCTTCTGTAATTTGGCACTGCAATTACCCTGCACTTTAATTGTTTCTTCATCTAGATACTTCTTTTTTGTGAGGAATTGCTTCATGTGTTTCGCATAAGCAGGAACTTGCTGCAGTGCTTCAGTCAAAGGTATAATAATCTTAAATTGCTTAAAGATCTTATCAAAGTGCTCATATTGCTTCTTTTGATCCAATATTTCACCCTCCTTAGGGAAAGGAAGAATCTTTTCAATTTTCTCAATTTTTTCTCTCTTCTTTTCTTTTTTTTTTCTCTCCCTCTTCTCTTTTTTTTTTCTTTTCTCTCAACCTCACCTCTTCTTTCTTCTTTCTCTTCTTCTTTTTTACTCAACTCAATTCTCTCTTTTCTCTCATCTTTTCTCTCATCCAAAATCTTGCCACTTCTAGTCATAATGGCATTGCACTCTGATAATGCTAATTCTTACCATTATTTAAGCATCATTTTAGTGGCAAAATCAACTCCTTCATAGCTTTTACTTTGTTTTATCCTCACATTTAGTGTGTTTTCTAGTTTTCTTGTGTTTATTTAGCATATGCTTGTTTTTACCTCTAATCTCTATGTTTGAGTGTGTGAAATAAAGGATTAGGAAGCAATTTTAGTGGAGGAAAACAAGCAAGAACTCAAGAGAACATGTTTTGGGACCATAATTGATCAATTTGAAGCAAATACCCATGTTGGACGCCTTCGGAATCGCGCAAAAGCCTGAATTTTTGAATGCTGTCAAAG
>NW_014541837.1:56502-84969 GCF_000741045.1 Vigna radiata var. radiata
AAAAATACCAAAAAGAGTTTCTTGTGTTTTTGTGCACTTTGATGTCTAATTGAGTTATGAAAGGAAGAATTGTCATGTGTTGCACAAGTCTCTTGGGAAAANNATANCTGGTCTTACNAGTTTTATTACTTGAACGATTTGGTACACTTGCCAATGAGTTAACACACTCCTCCCTAGGGTTAACTTTAGTATTAGCCCCAAAAACTCTTGTCAGGCATATGCTCCAACTCTTTAGAAAATATGCCAACTTGTATCTTCAAGTTTCTAATGGTTGCTTCGGTGTTCCTCTGTTTGGAGATAGTTACCTGCATAAATTGTTGAAAAGTTTCTTCAAGCTTCGTAGTTCTGTCAGATAAAGAGGATATTTGTTGCCATTGTGACTGTTGCAGCTGCTGAACCTGTGAAATGTTCTGTATCTCTTGTTTCTGTATCACTTCTTCCAATTGTTGAGTGATAAGCTTATGTTGCTCAAGCAAGACATCTTGAGATTGTAACTGTGAAACTTCCTCTGTTGAAAGATATACATGCTTCCACTTTGCATCTCCATATCATTAGTAGCCATGTTCTCTATCAATTCACAGGCTTCCTCAACAGTCTTGTTCTCTATCAATGTCGGTTTCATCTCCATGTTTAGTGCAGTAACCCTTGGCCTTGCTTTGCTGTTAAAATGGTGAGGACCAACAATAGCTGTGGCATATGCCAAAGTACGTATCCTCAGAGTTTCCTCCTCAACCATCTCTTTTGTGCTCTGGTTGGATGCTTCTAATGAGGGTTGCAACAATCTCTCAGGAGAAGGGAATAAATCTCTGGATGATCTTCGAACTTTCTTCCCTCTCCTTCGAGTATCACCTAAGCCTTCAAGAAGAGGTTCAATATTTTTCTTGCTTCTAGTGTGAATTGTACCCTGCATACACAAGAAACAAAACCCTAAAAAGCACTTTTATAAAAAAAAACGAATATTCAAAATAAAAACTAAAAATCAAGTCAAAGTTAATCAATAATCACACTACTACAATAGTTAAACCACAAGTCCCTGACAACGATGCAAAAAACTTGTTAAGGGTCTGGCAAGTGTACTAGATCGTACCAAGTAATAATTAAAACGATAAGTCTGAGTATCGTTTCCCTAGAGACTTTTAGGCCTAAACGTTTGTGTGATTTCTCAATCTCCTAAGACTTGAATAAACAATAATTAAGGTTTTAAATGCAACACAAAAAATAAACATGAATGCAAAGATTGATCAATTGGCAGTTAAAAGATATGGATGAATGGTGTTGTTGGGGTTTACGATTTCATCCTAAATCCACTCTCTAATATCTACTATTCTTACTAAATTCAACTTCTTTATCAATGTTCATGCCACTTTCTAAAATCTCATACTATCAATATCTTGATAAATAGAGTTTACTCCTAATTACTAGTTTACTATGTCCAGTCTCCCTAGTAATTATTCATGCATTACATAATTCACACAAAAGCTTCAGGCAATTGATCCTCCTATTCCTATGTCTAGGTAATATTGCTATCAAGAGAAATTCCTCATGTCTAGACCTAACTATACGTGTCCATATAGATAGAATCAAAGATATGCAATTGAATAATGTCTTAAACAATGCAAACAAATATAATGGAGGAAAAACTCAAACAATTGATAAGCAAAGCATATGAATAAAGTAGAATTTCAATATAAGAGAGTTTCAAATAGAATTACATTGTTCTCCAACAAAAAAGGAGTTTAGTTCACCATAATCATGGTGAAACTTGATGAATTGAATGGAAAGAATGAAAAAGATAACCCTAGAATTGATAGATTGGAGCTTCCGCATCCAAAATCTGCCTCCAAGGTGTGAAAAACATGTTTATGAGTCCTTTCTGCCAAAAGAGTTTCAAATAGAATTACATTGTTCTCCATCAATAAAGGAGTTTAGTTCACCATAATCATGGTGAAACTTGATGAATTGAATGGAAAGAATGAAAAAGATAACCCTAAAATTGATAGATTGGAGCTTCCGCATCCAAAATTTGCCTCCAAGGTGTGAAAAACATGTTTCTGAGTCCTTTTTGCCAAAAGATAGCAGCTCTGGTTCGTGCAAATCCATTTATAACAGAAAAATAATTGAAATTTAGCCTAGGCCTATAAGTACACCGTCCAATGGTGGGTTCACCGCCCGACGGTAGGCACGACACTAGGTCCACCCCTTAGCGGTGCCCCTTAAGCGTTGTCTAGAGAATCCTCTGAAGAGTCTACCGCCTGGCGGTGGCTGCGATTCTTGTTTCACCCCTTGGCGGTGCCCCTCAAGCATCTGACAGAGAATTCATTGAAGAGCACACCGCCCGACAGTGGCTGCGACTCTTCTATGCTTCACTTTTTCATCTTCTCTTGCATCCAACACTTCTCTTCCTTCAATTCTTTCATCAAACTCTTGATAAATCCTACCAAAACAAGGGAAAACCAAGTATAAAACCTAGAAAACCCACTTTGAATCTCTTATTCCCCAACTTAAACAATTTGCATGATTTCATGCTAATTCTAAGTCATAAAAGGTGTGTTTTGATGTTAATTTTAAGTATGAAAATAACGGTTTTTGAACCGTTATCAACTTTATAAAAGGTCAGCATAAAAGTTGGTGACCTATACTTAAACAAAAAAGAAAAACATAAAGTGTTCAAATCTTCAAGAGACAGAAGTGTCTTGATAGTCATCCATGGTGGTCGTATCGTGCCCAACATCACCCTCAACTGGCATTTCAGGAAGGAACATCAATTGTCCTTCGTAGAAGTCTTTTATCAAGTTAAAATTTCCCTCGTTCAACGAAATGTTTTAAAAATTGGCCACCTGAGCATAAGCCTTCTTGAAGCCAACATCATGCTACTCAACGACGATATTCTACTTGATCAAATCCTCGATCCCCTTATTGCTTCTTTCGCAATCAATGAGCATATCGTCCACTTGGCATTGCAACTGACAATTTGATTCACTCAAACATGTCTTGGCCGCTTCAGAATCTGCCAACCGAACTATCAAATCCTCCTAAGCTTATTGGCAATAGAAGTGGGCATGGACAACATCCTTCAACTTAGGGTTTAGTAAGCATTAGCCTGCAATGCTTACTTGAAGTTTAATTGAGCCCTAGACAACTCCTTTTTTAGTTGGTCAACCTTTGCGCCAACATCAAAAGACAGGCTTAGTAACTCAAGTGTAAAGATCAACAATGGCATCTAAAGTTTCCAGCTCGTCAACACTTTTTAGAAATTCCTTTTCAGCTCCATCCAAATTGAAGGACACCTTGTCACCTAATCTGAGCTTAGTGCTGAAGATAACTCCAACTAGAGGCTTCGAGCTCCTAACTTCAATTCGATAACTATTTTGATGTGAGGAAGAGGATTTTTTTCCCTACCGATGGGATTTTATCTTCCCCTTCTTTTATTTTGCCTTATTCTTTATCTAACTCTTAGAAGGAAATATGGTGTTTATGGGAGTTGGTTGGATGGTTCATCCAACTGCCTCAGGATACCGTTTGACCACCTCAAGATCAAAGTAGAAGGAGTCATGCCGGCGCGAGCTACACAAGCTGGGTTAGAAGAACCAGCCTTGGCCATCCTGCGTTGTGTAGGTCGCCTACTCCTAGTCTTCTCGCCACCTTGTGTTGATCGTTAGGTGACCAATTTTCCAAACTAGTCAACCTTCTCTGGATTGTTGGAAGCCATAAAATCTGAAAGAGAATAAAAAAGTTAGCATTTAACGCTAAACGGCTAACAAAAGTAAACAAAGAAATCAACTTACCAAAAATATCGTCACAAAAGGGTCAAAGACCCATATCATTTAAGAAGACCTCGAGCCGAGATATGACGGAATAATTGATTAATAATCGCTAATGTTGATAATTCTTAAGATGTCATCCTCGATCGTGACCAAAAGGTTATTTTCTTAGGATTTTGAGTCCAATAAAACGAGAATTCGGGCTGATCGTCAACATAACAAAAAGTATGGACAATTGACCTCTTATATTCTGACCTTGAAGTAGTCGGTCTTGAACCTCTTATATAAGGTGGTGTACAAAGCGACCAACAAGAATAAGCGACATATACACCAAGCGATCAACAAGGACAAATGGCATATAAACAGAACGGTCGAGTTCAAACCCTTTAACAAAATATTTAATGATTGGACTTGAGGGACTTATGTACCGTATTACTGCCTGGTTCACAAGTTAGACGCTCAACTACCAAGCCAACAATCACCAAACTAGACGGTTAAACATGAGATTAGACGACTAAACAATAGATCGAACGTCCAATCACCAAACTAGACAGTCTAAGCAAAATCATAGTAGATCAACTCCCAAACCATTTTATTTAAGGTTTAAACATGATTAGTCATGTTTGAGTCGTAATTAGACAAACCTCAATTATTTAAAACAAGAAGATAGTTTAGACATTAATGACAACATTCATGGTGTTTTTTTTTTTTTTTTTTTTTTTTTTTTTTTTTTTTTTATCTCATCTCACTTTAACATTAAAATACCTTTTGCATATATCATTAGAACATTTTTGATCAATAAGAGGCTTTTTACAATGAAAGAGAGACTCTTTAGAATAAAGTTATAAATAAACATTTGAAGACTAAGTAATTAAATTTGAAAAGTTAACCCCACATCTGAAACTAAATGTAATTTTGATTTTTCTTGTTTTTTATTCTTGTGTTTTAAGAGAAGAAATCATATATGTTGTTAGAAAATTAATGCATTTCGTAAATTCATTATTTTTTATTTTTAATGTTCCATTCTATTTTTTATTTTCTTTTAGAAAAATAATACTTCATGTCTTAAAGATTAGTCTTTATACACATAAGCATCTTAATTTTATTTCTTTTGATCCTCAAATTGTATTTTTTTTTTTTACAAATAAGCAACTTGCATTTCGATTTTATTCTAATCATTTTTTTTAAATGTACTGTTTTATAAATAGACTTCAGGATTTTACTTTCATTCTAATAAATCTTTAAAAGATATTATTCTTATAATTAATTTATTCTAACGTATTCCAGTTAAATATTTTAAATTAGAGATTAATAGTTTATTGATATTTTTATATTTTTATTACTTATAAATTTAAGGATGATATAAATTTATAATATATATATATATATATATATATATATATATATATATATATATATATATATATAACTATAAATAAAACGGATTTAATATTCTAGTGTTCACATTTTTTTTGAACAATTTTAATCTTTATTTATATAATTTTATCATTTTATTTTTTTAAATGGTTGTAAATACTTTCTTAATTTATTATTATAATATTTTTAAATATTTTTTTAACGTACACTATTATTTATCATTTCTACTTTTTATTATAAGATTTAATTTTATTATTTAATTTTTTTAAGTTTTTGTAAATATTTTTTTTAACACAATTAACTATTAAAATTATCTGATAGTTTTATTTTATTTTATAAAAAAATGTAAATATCTATGTGCATATATATATATATATATATTTATATATTCTACTTCGATATATCTTTGTTTTCTTTTTCCCACAAAATGTTTGGAAATTTAATAACAAACCTTGTCTGAATAATTAAAATAATAAAAAGTAAATAAAGTAAGAGATATGTTTTAAAAAATAGATTAAAGAAAAATCATATCATTTATATATCATCTTCATTTCAGAAGCATAAATTCTTAACTTTATTTTCTACCAAGTTTGGAAAAAAATTGGCGCAAAACCAAACCAAACCGGATTTTATTATTTTCATTGAGCGAAAAAATCATGAATTTGCGCCAAATTTTCAATCATCACGTGACACTGTTTGAAGTTTGACTTAAAAAAACAAAAATGAAAACATAATGATGTGAATCTACATTTAGCGCCATCACGAAAAATCATAAAACATGAAAAACATAAAATTTGAAAATTTGAGAACGAAATTGAAAAACTCAGAAGAATAGAATTGTGAATTCTTTTTGCATCCCCTCCTTCTATTTCATTCTCCCTCCATTTTCAAGCAAATAACAATGTTTAAATCTCTTCTTTCACTTCACTTTCTCTTCACCATCCAACTCGTTCTTTTCTCTTCTCCTCAGAACCTCAACCTGTTAACAATGGAGACCTCTGTCTCACACGATCAGAGCGACAAAGAGAATGTTCCTCCAATCAACAACACGGTTTCCGAAAAGAAGAAAACCCCAATTCCTCCCATGGCCCCTTCATTCAAGAGGAACACTAAGAGGAAGATGAAAAGAGTTCCGCTTGCTGATATTACCCATCTCTTCAATAACTCTGCTCAGGAACAAATTAAGCAAGTTGGAGTTGCTGCCTCTGATTCTCCTCCTCCTCCCTCTGATTCAACTTTACTTCCACCCACTTCTCGAAGGAAAACAGTGTTTCTGCTCCGTGGCTCCAAAACGCTCAGATTAGGGTTCAGATAATGTTATCATTTCCCCCCTTTTGTTACATAGTTTACCTCAAGAACATGATTGCTGCGATTTGATTCAGAAATTGCATAATGAAATTGTAGATTTCTGTTCTTGTTCTTCATTGATAATAGTCCATACAACTGTAGCCAAACGATTTTCTTTTTTAATTAAAGAGATTAGAAATGCCTTATTTGCTTCATTATGCTGTTTCCTTTTACTAATTGTTACTTTTAGCATTTATGCTTCTGACCTGGGAATGAGTGTTTCTAATTATAATTGTGATTGAGAACAAAGACTCTTGTTATTTAGGGTATCAGATTTTATTTTATAAATAACTTTTCTGATTAAAACCTGTTAAAGATTGTTAATTTTTCACGGTTTTAATTTTCGTCATAAAATAATTTTACGATTATAATTTTTGTGGTTTGTTTAACACTTTATTGAACTTTATAATATGTTTTTATTAATGAATTAAATCCCAATTATGATTTCATCACAGCCTCTCATATCAGTGTCTGTCTAGGTCAGTTTCTTCCTACACCCCATTTTTTATTTCTGCACCTGCATCTGGTAGTAGACTGAATCATCATGCCTTTATTGACCTTGGGACAAATACATTTTTCTGAGTTCTCCGTTAAGAATAATTTTTTTATCATATTCAATAGTGCTAATAGTTTTAGTTTATGAATTGAGATCTAAAATAATTTAAATATTTGTTTCTTTTTATACCTTTTAGGATGTATTTTAAGAATACGTGATTATAAATTTTATGTTTCAAAACACATAATACTTATTGGATTTTAAGTTTCAAAAATATTTCTAAATTTTAAAATGTATTTTATAATGTATAATTTGAAAAATAGTTTTATTTTAAATATATTTTAAATTATATAACCTAAAACATGATTAAATCGAGAATCAAAATATATATATATATATATATATATATATATATATATATATATATATATATATATAAATTTGAACATATTTTAAAACAAACATTTTGAAATATATTTTCAAATTTTAAAATATTTTCTCCATTACATTATTCAAAATTTATTAGAACGAAAGTGATGTAGGAATAACTTTTAGATTTTTTTTACAATTTTATTAAAGGATAATTTAGGGTTTACGATCATTTTATGGTGTCAAGGAAAATAATGAGGTGCAGATGAAGGGAGGATATATTTTTTAAAACATTACCAAATATGAGTTAATTGCGCTTTGAAATAGGACTTTAAACTGAACAAATTGTATTTTCAAATATAATTTTATTTTTAAATTTTCAGAACTTTAAAATCCAATTTCAAAACTTTAATTAAATTTTTAGTTACTCATAAATTTAGATGTTTTTTAATACATTTTTTTTAAAAAAAGAATTGATGTGATGGATATTTAAAATTTTAATTACATTTTCAGTCACTCAAACACAATTTTTCATTGAGTTTATGTTGTTTAATTTTTTTTTAGTTGGATGACCTGATTGTCATCTCTTTACATTTTTTTTAAGTATTAAAAAACAGAGATTTTATAATTTAAATAGATGTTGTAGTTAAATGAGATGATAATTTTTAGCTTTCTTTAAAAAAGTGTTGAATAAGAATGTACTGTTTTCATCAACTATATCAATAGTAGTAACAGTAATGATTTTTTTTTTTTTATTGTTATAGTTGATGATATGAAAAATATAATAATTTCGTTATCTCACATATTTTTAACGAAATGAATAAAAGTTATTAGTTATTTTATATTATCAATAATATCATTTCATAAGCATTATAAATTTTTATATTTCTTAATAGGTGAAAAACAAATAAGTTAAATCATGAAACAAAATAGCTCTTAAAGATTCAAATTTAATTAGATCTGTTTTAAAATATTATTTTACTTTTTAAAAAATATTTAAATCTTATTTTCAAACCCAATTTGATTTTTTTTTCTGGTTGAGTTGTATTTTAAAATTTAACTTTTATTGTTACAAAAATATTAAAAATATAAAATCGTATTTAATAAAATGATTTTTAATAATTTAAAAAAAATAATGTTCTCTTAAAATATTATATATATATATATATATATATATATATATATATATATTCACATTTTAAAAGGCAATATTATTTATTGAAAAGTATGTTTTAAAATATAGTTTATTTGCATATGTTTTTTTTTAATTTATTTATTTTGGTAGTCTTTTAACTTCATATACTTATTCACGACATTGAACTTTTGATATTTATTTTATTTAAATTTTGTATATTCCAAAATTTATATATAAGGTATAATTTCGCCTTTTCTTTAATTCCTAAAGTATCTTGCATAAATTTTTTTATCTATTTTTTTAAGATTTCTTTTAATGAACTTTTCTTACTAAACATCGTTGAGTTATTTCTTTTCTAAATACGCATCACATTTTCCTTCATTCTAACGGTTCTTTTTTTCACAATTTAATATTTCTCCTCCTTTCTCGATTGCTATCTTTTTCTCTTAATTATTTTTCATTTTTTCTGTAACGTCCCGGCAACTTACAAGGACTGCTCACTGCCCCCACAGATCAACACGAGGCTTTCCAGTATGCTTGAAGCTCACCCATCCCATAATTACTCTAGGCTAAGCACGCTTAACCATGGAGTTCTTATGAGTTAGGCTACCGAAAAGCAAATGCATTTGTTGATATGAGTAGTCAAATCAATTCCTTTAAGCTATCCTTCAACTGTATAATCCCATACCTATACAATCTCCAGATCCCTCTCATTCCGGTGTATGTTCGATTCGTCCATGTGCCCCTTTCACTCGAAGCCTGCCAGGAGCCGCTCCTTGTCTGTGCCCCCTGCACCATGCCTTTTGCACCGGCGATCACTCCCCGCCCTCGTCAGTGCTCGGGTGTCACATTTTCTGCCAACCTTGTTAATGAGAAAAAAAAAATCACTAGTGAAATTTTATGACGATTTATGATAACCATTATAATTTATTTCTATGATAGATAAAGTTGTGGCATAATTATAAATATGATGAAACTTTCTATGCTGTTTATTCTAGAACCAAAGTAGAAAGTTAAGAGTACTAACAATTTTTAATAAAGTACAAAACTTTCTATGTCAATTATATATAGAATTGGCATAAAAAGTGGGAATGATGAAAATTTTGTAATAACATACAAGACTTTTTATGTGAGTTATAAAAGTAAAAAACTTTCTTATGTCAGTTATCACAAGAAATGTCATAATATCTTTAATTTCCTTCTTTCCTCTCATCCTTCTCACATTTCATTTCACATTCCTAACTTTCATTCTTTCTGCACCATTTTTGCCTCTTCGTCTCCTTCTTGCCTCCTTGTTGCATTACACTCTCTCGCCTTTTTGTACTTGTACTCTTCGATAACAATAAGGTCCAAAAGCTTAATGTCCTCGACATCACTTTCATACCCTCTACAAAGTTCACCAGCAACTTTGTATTTATGCCTACCTCAACATGATATAGCTTAACCACAAACTTAACAAGGGCTTTTTCTTCCACTCTTTCGAATATGCCTTTCTCCCACTCGTTCGAATATGCTTTTGTGAGTCATTTGTAGAGATAGAAGAACAACTGAATAAGAATAAGAAAGCATAAAATCACAATTTTTATATTGATTAAGTACAATCAACATAGAATGTGGACTTTATATGTCAAGTCTAGAACCGACATAGAAAGTGAAAACTTTTTATGTCAGTTGTATTTATGCCGGTTCTAGAATTGACATAGAAAACCTTTTATAACTGCATAAAAATCCTTGACTACACTTGAACCTTAGCTTTCTTGAAGACAATTTTGAGATCAATTAGTTTCTGATTCACAAAATTGTTGTTAAGTTTGTCCTTTGGCAAGCTAGATCAAATGGTGCACTAAGACAACCTTTTTTAGATCATCATGGCTGCTGGAGCAGCAGCTTGGGACATAAAAATCAGCTTCAAATCAACACCAAAGGGCTCACACAAAATTGGTTAAAGATGGTACATGCATGTGCTTTTACTTTTACTTTTTGCTTTTGCTTTTGTCTACTTTTTTCTTTTGTACCTTTTGTCTCTTCTTTTTCTTGAAATTTTTTTAGCACAAACACACACCAAATCAAACCTCAAATCTGGAATGTTACAAGGAGTTTGATGTTCATACAAGCTTATAGCACCAAAATGAAGAAAACTTACTAGAATCAAGTATAGTATGAAACACAAAAAGGGACATAATGGAAACCTAACTCTAAGAACTTGTTGATGATCTAACAACAAGTATGAACTCAAATATGCAAAGAAAAAACACTCAAAGGTACTCAAATGAAACAATTTTGAAATTTACACAAACATGTATTTTTGGTGATTTTTCAAAGGTTAAACATGGAAGTAAAGACATGTAAAGGACATCCTCTCCATTCCTAGAGTGCCATGTGGCCACTACTAAAATAAAAAACTCTCCACTCCTAAGGTGCCATGTGGCTACCTTTTAAAAAGTAAATTCTCTCCAATGGAAGCATGACACATGACACACACTTTCCACTTGGTTTGGATGTCTAACTTTAAAGAAAATCCTATGCTACTTAGGCCTTAATACAAGCCTTAAACAAACCTACACTACATGGCCTAATAGAATGGCCTAAATTCCTAGATTAAGGAGGTTTGCCATCATTTGATGTCCTTTAGAGTACATTTAGTTTTGAATATGTTTTCTTTGCATTGAAAATACTATTTTAAGAATACAACCATAAAATTTGGTTTGTTGTCCAAGATCTTTATCGAAATGTGGGAGTTAAGACTCTAGTAGCTTCATAAGATGACATGTTTTGGAATATGATCTTCATCCTGGTATAAATATTCATCTTGTGTCTTCTCTAGTATGAGTTTCAGGGGAACATCATCTACAACTCATAAAGATATAATTTCCTTATAAGTTTATATATATATATATATATATATATATATATATATATATATATATATATATATATATATATATATATATATATATCTGGCCCTTGAATGAAGAAGAAAACCAAGGAAGGAAAGACCTTCAAGTCTAAAGTTACAAAAAACAAAAGGCCTAAGAATGATGAAGACTCAAATGACGAAAATCGGAGTCTAATGATCAAGAATCAAGAATCTTCTTCCGACTACAAATGTTATGGTTGTAAAAAAATAGGACATGTCAAGGAAGATTATCCAAATTTAAAAATAATTTTCTTAAGAAGAATAAAGTTTATATTTCTTTGGATGATAATATTCAAGTTCCTCAAACTTGAACGACGTGGATGAATCTTCTAGAAATCAAGTAAGTGTTTCTAATTGTAATAATTATTATGGATATGCATGATGTTTTTCTGCAGTTATTTCATGAATAAGGAAAATTAAGTATTGCTCATAATAAACAAAAAAAAATGATTTTAAAGAGTTGTAATTAAAATTTGAAAAATCCCTTGAAGAAAAAGAAATTTTGAAAAATAAAGTATCAAATTCAGAAAAGAAAAACATTATAAATGTTGAATGTGAATCTTGCAAAAGTCATATGTTTGATATTAACCTTCTTTAGAAGCTGCTATAAGAGGCAAACTGTAAGACCCGAGAAATTTAGAGTTTATAAATAAATTTTGAGTTATGTTTTATTAAAATCTGTATGAGTTCACAAGGTGCTATATAGCTTAGTTGGTGTACAAGTCTTGAAGTAGCTAGGAAGATTAATGGCTTGTACTGTCTTGAAGAATCAAATGCTATGCGTTGCAATTTACTTTTCCAAAATGTTGTTATCAATAAATCAAATGCTTTTGCTGTAAATGCAGTCAATACCAGTGAACTTTGGCACCATAGACTAGGCCATACTTCAAATTCCATTTTACAATTGTTATCTTCTCAACATACTGATATTATATACAATAGTTGTGCTCTTTGTGACACTTGTCATTTTGCCAAACATAAGAAATTACCTTTTTCTCTTAGTACTTCCAAGAGTTCTCAATTTTTTGAGTTGTTGCATGCTGACATATGAGGACCCTTAAACACTGTTTCTATTGATGATCATAAATATTTTTTTACATTTGTTGATGATTTCAGTAGATTCACATGGGTTTATCTTTTAAAATCAAAAGCCGAGATCAAAATTGTTCTTCCCAATTTCATACATCTCATTGAAAATAAATTTGACATTAAACTTAGACTAAGGTCTGAAAATGGAAAGAAGTTTTTCTTAATTGATTTCTTCTCCTTTAAAGGCATTTTTCATGAAACGTCATGCACTGAATCACCCCAACATAAAGGAATAGTTGAGTGCAAACACCAACATATTTTGAATGTAGCTCGCGCCTTACTTTTCCAATCCCATTTACCTTCTGTTCTTTGGTCCTTTGCTATAAGACATGTTGTACATCTCATAAATAGGCTCCCTAATCTATTTCTTAAAAACCAATCTCCTTATGAAATTGTTTTTGGCAAAATTCCTGACTTTAACACACGTAGAGTCTTTGGTTGTCTAGCTTTTGCAAACACTATTACTTCGGACAGAACCAAATTAGACAAAAGAGCTTCTAAGTGTATTTTTCTTGGTTTCAAGTCAGGGGTCAAAGGTTTTCTATTATATGATCTCACTACACGACAATTTTTGCTCTCTCACAATGTCATTTTTTATGAGTCTCGTTTTCCATATTTTCCTCCCCATTCTGTTTCTCATCACCATAACACTAGTATTACTACATCTCAACAATCATTTGATTCTTTGATTGCTTTTGATATACCTGGTTCACACTTTAATGATTTTCCTATTACTTCTGATATTGTCTCTAGTAATAATGATCCTAATGTTGTTGAACCAGTTATGCAATTTCATGATGATTCTAATGATCCTGTGCAACCTGTTGATCAACCTGGTAGAATTTCAAATAGAATTAGGAAGTCCCCCAACTTATTTGTTTGATTATGATTGTTCCACTGTTTCTTTTGCTCCTACTTCTAGCTGCACAACTTATCCTTTACAATCATACTTGTCATATTCTAAATGTTCTAATCTCACACTATTTTTTACGCGTCTTTATCTGCCATCATTGAGCCTTCTTCTTTTAAAGAGACTTGTCAACATGCTCATTGGCAGCAGGCCATGCTTGCGGAAATTTAGGCTCTTGAGAGGAATAGAACTTGGTCATTGGTCTGATTGCCACCAAAGAAAAGAGTTGTTGGTTGCAAATGGGTTTACAAGACTAAATTGAATGCAGCTGGGGTTATAGAAAGATATAAGGCACACCTAGTCGCCAAAGGGTTCACACAAACTGAAGGCATGGATTTCTTTGACACCTTTTCACCTGTTGTGAATATCACAACCGTCAAATTTTTCCTTTCCATTACGTTTCTCGCAAATGGATTTTACACCAACTTGACATTTGATGGGGAAATGCATGCCTAAAGAGAAAGGAAAAGGAAACTTGTGACTCGTAGACACGCCACTTGAGAGAGGACTTCAAGATAAGTGTTAAGGAAGGTCCGCCACTTGATTTGTTCAAGATAAGGTCTGCCAAAATGGACTAAGAGACAGAGAACTATCTCTAAGAGGAATGCAAGATTACAATTCAAATCAAAATTTCATTCAAATTCAAAGGTTTGTACAAAAGAGAACCCCTAGGTTGCTTATATAGCAATGACTTTGGTGAAAAGTTCCAAGCGATGTGGGACTTGGAAGGCTCCAAGTTCTGTCCAGTAGCAACTGCAACGTCCCTAGGTTCATTGGAGTCCCACATTACTTAATTCTCTCATTCCAAAAGGGTTTATAAGCTTCCTAGCTCTCCTAGAGTTCAAAAACTAACACTAGTCATGTATACTTGCACTATAAGCAATGACACCTATTTACTCTTCTTTTGTTTTAAGATCTAGCTATGGGAAATCCCACATTGCTTGTGCTAAAAGGAAAAGAAGGGTTTATAAGCGTTTATTCAAATAGAACTAATGAAAAGAAAACAAAGACGCAAATACAAGCCCATGAACCTATTCTACTTATTTCTGTACAAACGTGTAAAGAAGACAAGAAGTAAAATGATTTCCTTTAGCCATGCTTCTTGTCATTCTTTTATTCTTTGTACTACTAAACATTGTGGTGTTTCTAATGGAAAATATATTTGGATGCATGTTATAAAATGATTTTAATTTATCTCTAACCCTGAGGACCCATACAAGTTGTTGGGTACCTGAAAAATGTGTTCCCTTTATTTTGAAGGAATCTTCAAAATCTAGAAAGTCAATGTAGTATATTGATAGTAGATATTCAAGACACATGACTGAGGATAAGATGAAATTTGTAAATTTCTAGAGAAAGGAACAAGGTTTTATTGCCTATGGGAGAATTACAAAGGGAAAATCCTTAGAACCGATGATATTGGAAGTGCAAATACCTTGATCATTAAAGATGTGTTGTTTGTAGAATGGTTAAAGCATAATATACTCAACATAAGTTAATTTTGTGACAAAAGACTCATGGTAACTTTTGAATATGATTATTGCACCATTTATCAAAACGATTCATCTAAGATTACATTAAAAGGTATGAGACATAACAATATATATTTAATTTACCTTGAAAAATGCATATAGTAAGAGCAAAAAATGTTTAGCTGCTAAGGAACAAAATACATACTTATGACATAAAAAAGTTACTGGTATTTCAAAAGACCTAATAATTGGTCAGCCAAAATTAAAATTTGAAAAAGATAAATTATGTGAATCACATTAAAAGGGAAAAGAAGTAAAATATTTGCCTACCTGAGGGTTGAGATCATCTCCTAAGATTGAGTCGCTTACTCTTGCCCGCTCAATGTTGTTAGTGTTTAGTGGTCAGATTGGGAGTCATAGGCTCGTGATGTAGCATTCATGGACCATCTTTTAGTCACCATGGACCATGACAGTATCCCCTGATAAGGATGAGAACTTCATAACGAGGTAGAGGATGGACACCACGACATCCAACAACTTAAGTGATCGTCTCCTTAACAGGATGCTATAAGACATGTTTGCGTCTATAACCACGTACCAAATTGGTAACATTTTTATTAGGCTACCTTCTCAAAAGGTGGTATGCAGGTCAACATATCCATTGTTGGACACCTTATCTTTAGAAAAGTTATATACAAGCTCATTGTATGGGTCATCACCTCTTATGACAATTCTAACTTCTCGTAGGTCTTTTAGAAGAGTATATCTATTGAACTACATTGATCAACTGGGATCTTCTTAATGACAAAGTTTTCAATCTCCACCATGAATACCATAGGGTTATCTTGGTCTGGATCCACTACTTGGAAGTTAGCATCAATAAAGGTAATAGAAGGCATCATCTTCCTCTTAAAGCTTTATGATACTGCATTAACTGACTGCACGATCCTCAAATGTCTTTTCTTGATAGAAGATGAGGATTTGTCTTCAGTGAAACCTCCATATATATTATTGATTATATTTAGTCAACGAAATTCTGGTATCTAGATCATGAACTCCCCTCATCGTTAAATCTCGCAAACCATTTAAGGTGGTTGACTCAGGTTAACTCTTCAGCCTTGTCTTTGAGCGCAACACACTCATTTGTAGTATGACCATTATTACTCTAATACTTCCAATACTTGTTCATATTAACATTCAATAGGTTTTGAGATTTTTTAGGTGACGGTATGAAATCCGCTTGTAATGCTTCATCCAACACACGAGAATGGGAGTGTCTAAAGGCGTGTAACGTGAGAATTATATATTCTTAAACTCCATTTGGTGAGAGATACTCCTTTGAGTTGAGTTTTGATTGACTTCTTTCTTTTTAGCTGACATAGTCTCAACTAGAATATTGTTCATGAATTTCCACACATCTTGTAACTGCATGAACTTAGCAGCTAGCTTTCTTAACTCATCCATACTTGTGGGTGACGTCATACATAAATCATTCGTAAAAGGACACAACCACAACGTCGTGATCATGTAGTGTAAAACTACTTCATGGTTCAAATTTTCGATCTTTAAAACAACTTTATTGAACATGTCGATGAAGGTCAGTACAAACTCTCCTTTCTTTTTTCTAACATTGAGAAGTGTTAGAGAGGTGAAATTGTGGTGTTGGTTAGTAGCAAAATGCATCGTGAAATACAACGTCAAGGTATCAAAGTAGTCGATGGAGTGAAGGATAAAGGTTTGAACCAATCCATAACAAGTCCTTTAAAGGTCGTCGAGAAGGCCTTGGACATGATAACATTGTCAGTCAAGGTCTGTACCCCTAAAAAAGTTGAAAAATTATCCACATATTCATCCCAAATTTCTTTAAAAATACCAACACACAAAGCTAAGCCAGGACAATCCCTAGTTGCACAATCATTATTCATCTTAAGACAATAAGATATGAAACTTGTCATGATACGTTCATAAATGAAACCACCTTATTGAATATTGAAAATTTTCAACACTAAAATAATCAAAAACAATATTACTGATATACTTCTTAGATTTATTTTCAATCATACACAATAATTCCTCCTTAATTTAAAAAATAGCATAACGAAACACAATTTGATCCTGAAATCTAATATGATATTCTATAATCCAAATCTTAAAATAAAATTGCAATAGTGACGATTACTTTAATCATTATAAGCAAATGATTACAAAGAGACTTTATAAATTGAACAACCAAATCCAAAAAAGAAAACTACAAATTCTAAAACATTTTATTCAACCATTCAAAACCATATAACAGTAAAACAACGAAAGAACAAATGAGATAATTATTTAACATTATTACCATATAAATAACACACAGAACAAATATTTTTTTTAACTTCCAAATCAATAGGTAAATGACCATCCAATAACTTTCAAACCAAAATTATAGTTCTTGTATCTCATCTAACCAAATAAAATTCTCAATCTACACATTTTATACTAAAAAAGTAAAATTCTTTTGCAACTTCTTAAAAACAAATACAAATATATCATCTAGAGTCTAATTAGTTAGATCTTATTAAAGAATTGAAAGAAAAAAAAAAGAAGTAGAGTATTTTAATGAATACGGTTCATTTTTTAAGTAAACTAATTTTAGCCGCTGACTCTATTTCTAAATTATAATTTTTTACATTTAGTTATTATAAAGTAGAAGAGAATCTAAAATAAAAGAGAGACAATTATTATTAATAATTAAATATAATTTAATTGTTTCATTGTTCACCAATAAGATATAAGATAAACAATGTACAAATTGAAGTGAAAGAAGAAAAATTTGACACAATTTTATAATATGTAAAAGGTTAATTTTAACAACTTTACAAAAAATTTATATACTAAATATACATTTAATTTAAACATATTATTTTGATGTAAAAGATTGTTAGCAAAAATCAATTATTAATTAGAATGAATATATATGTTCATGTGTTTCAACCATAATCACTTTAGTCTTGAGTTATACTTCTCCCCGCCAAACCTATTTCAATCCTTTAATAAAAATAAAATCCAAAATATCACAAACACATTTCTCTTAAAGAAAATATTGATAACTTTTTGGCAAGTATACCAAATCGTTCAAGTAATACAGTGAATTAAGTGAAGAGTATCGTTCTCCCAAGGAAATTTGTGTCACGTTATTCAATTAAATATTATTTATCAAAATCAATTTAACAACAAATGAAATTTTAATTCAATGAACTAAAAGTAAGAAATTAACATAATATTAAAATTTGAAATTAAAAGTTGGAAGAAAGCTTCGTTGGAATTGAGTTCATGACTAACATTACAGTAACTTATCTGAACAATATAATTTGCATTCAAACATTAACATCACTGTATCTTGGTTTAATCCCTTAAAGCAAGTTCTAAAGATCTATGTTCAATTATTAATTCCTTAAGTAATTAAACATAACATTTGCATTAAGATCTGATGTTTATAAATGACCAGAAGAATTGAAACTATCCTTAGCATCGTTTCTTTTGGTTGCTTTTCTTACGTTCATACTCAAATTAATTTCCTAGTAAAACTTGAATATATAAAATACATCATACTTCCGTATAATGACAAGTAAAACAAGAAAAGAGTATGAACGTAACATATATTGAACAGGAAGATTACATCAATTGTCAACCATTACATTCAATTCCAACAAACAGAAAACTTAGCTTATCTTAGACATCACAAACGTACTCTTTTCAGCAATTCCTTGTAGAAAATGAAGTTCTGATGTCTTGAAAGGTCTCTTGATCGTCTTCTGAAGTTCTATAGAGGTTTTTTGTATTTTTCGTGTCAGGAGATGGTTTCTACATTTTGTCACGTCTTTTTAAGCCACTTAACTTAATTAATTCGCTCAGCACACAAGTGTGTGTGCTGTGCGAATTTCCTTTAACTGTTGCACTTCAAATGATGTTATTCTCTCAGCGTACAAGTACTGGTGCGCTATGCGAATTTTCTTCTTCTGACTGTACGAATTTTGGCTTGCGCTACACGAGAATTGGCTGATAGATTCCAAATTGTACACCCTTTCCTGTACAATAATTTACATAACAATCTACTTCCTATTATAACTTTTCACTTAGTAATAACATGAATAATTATAAGATTAAGATTATTTATAAGATTAAGATTATTTATAAATGTAAAAACAACTCTTTTTCACACTTATCAAATATTTTTTTCAAAGTTTAATCAATTTAGTGAAAGACATTCCACCTGTTTAAGAACTAAAAGATAAAAGAAGTTTAAATTGATTGATGTTAGGACATAAGAGTTAAAATTTCAAGGACTAATTATATAAAGTAAATTTTATTAAATGAAAATATAGATCTTAAAATCCAAAACTGTATTTTCTAAAATATTGTTGAATACATAATAAAAACATATTTTATTGTAGAAACATAATTGTATTTTCTAAACCCTATAACAGAAACATATTTTAAAAAAGACAAGAAAAATATCTTTTACAAACACTCATCAATACAACGACTATTATTGGTTCCACCTTATAAACTACTGTGCATTTATAATACAAATTGCTATATAATAAACTTCACCATTTATTACGGTATAAAAGCATATTAAATTAAAATAAAATATATGTCTCTTTAATTTATTATTGACAAAGGTTAATAAAAAATTGAAATAATACTTAATGTAGCAAAGTGTAGTTTTCTCCAAAACCAAAAATGAATCAACATCAAAGCATTAGTTTAGAAACAAATGATACTTTCTGTTTGTTCATGTCCTTCCAAAACCTAAAAGCAGAACTAAAACCCACACACTAACCCAAACATAAAAATGATGAAAAATATAAATCTTAATTAAACAAAAATATTATATTTTGATAAAAGAAAGTGTAAATATGTAGTATGTAAAAGTGTAAAAGAAAGTTTGTATATAACCTCCTACACGTACCCCGGTTAAGAAGAAAAAATTGGTCAAATTCGTGATCAAATAATAAAGTTCGAATAATTACATAATAAAATAAAGATAGACTTGAATGGAATGCAAAATAATTGGAATGAACAGTAACTAACAAAAGTCATATGTTTATTACATTAATAATTACATCAATATTTTTTGTATCCCATCAATAATACAGACATGTGTAAATGTTAAATACATTAGTTGAAATTATATGTTTAAAAAAATTAACTCGGTAACACATAGTCCTGTTAAATATGAATTATTGTTATTTTTGAATTTATGTGTAGTTTTTTTTTTCAAGTTTCTTCCCACTTTTGTTTTATTTTCCTTTTATATATATATATATATATATATATATATATATATATATATATATATATAAATATGACCTAAAATAAGATATGAATATAATTACATCTTATTCACACATCAAAATATCCAAACTTAAACTTTTGCATGTCATAATGTAAAAAGAATTCGACTGACACATAATGATAATGCAAACAGAATGATAATGCAAATATAATGATGAATGAATTTAAATGGAAATATACCCTTTCAACTCAAGTTCAATTCAAACAGTGATATTCTCCAAACACACATTCACAATGTTTTTAGAACGATGACTAACTTGTTGGATCCCTAAGTGAAATTAATTTGTTGAAGTATGACACGACATCAAGGCAGATAATATTTGAAATTTTAGTTTCTATTTATAAAAGATTTTCTATTAGGTTCCTGGCTTAGAAGACACTTACCTGCCAACTAAGCATGGATCTTCCTCTCAATTGTTTTTTCTTTTCTTGCCACACTCAGTCTCAAAGGAATGTCTCTTCCCCAATAACATATATAGTCTCAAAGAGGTGTCAATTTATTCACTCACTTTTTTTATTTTAATTTTTTTGACAAACAATTCTCCAGTAACCACTAGTGGAAAAACGTTGATTAGCGTCACCCCTTAGACGTCGGTTAGTGCATGCAAGGACGTAAAATGATGACCGATGGCAAATTGGTAAATAAATTAGAAGCATAGACATCGCTTATCGCTATACCTGATGTCTCAAACAATACAGTTGTCGGGCACACTACACCTTGACGTCTAAAAGGTTTGCCTGGAAGGTGAGTGGACGTCTTTAGACGTCGCATGATATCAATAGATGTCTAATGGTTCTGCCTGGAAGGTCAATAGCCACCATATAGACGTCAGGTAACTGGGGTGGCGACGTCGATGGCTTGATAGGTTGGTGCATGTAATTAATGTTCCGTCCAATAGACATCGGTGCCAACGGATAACTGACATCTAAAGCTTGACAGTTAGGTGAAATGTAATCATTTTTTCGCCATAGAGACGTCGCCGGTTCGTTGGTGACGTCTAATATTCACTACTACAAAATTAATCATAGATAGCGCCAAATAGATAGCGCTTTTTTAAATAAGCGCTATCTATAAGTATGCAGAACAATAGATAGCGCTTATTTAAAAAAGTGCTATCTATATACATGACAATAGATAGCGCTTTTTTAAAAAAGCGTTATCTATAAATAATTTATATTACATTTTTAATTTATAATTTAAAATAAGCAAATAAATAACGTGTTTTTAAAAGAACGCAGTCTATTTTAAGATAATAGATACCGCTTTTCTTAACTAGCACTGTCTATTCGCACACAATAGATACACTTCATGCTGCTTGAAAAGCTTAACTCTCATTTCCTCTTCGCTTTTCTTATTTTCGTTCTTATTTTCTCTAGCATGAAGCAATCCCCTTCGTTCTCATTTCCCCGTTTCTCATTTCTCTTTCGTTCTCATTTTCGTTTCTTCTTCTCGTGATTCCATTTACGTATCACTCCTACTTGTTTTCACTCCCTCACCCCCTTGCCACCATTAGTGGTTAAAAAACCCTAGGGTTTTAGGAAGAAGAGCGACGAGTGTATGGAGGAAAATAATGAGTTTGGTTGCAGGTTCGCACGAGAAATTCATCTGGGTTTCACCCTAAAGCCCTCATCTCAATCCCTAACCCCTCTTTTCTCCTACCCTTCCCACCTCTCCTGTATCAAAACTGTCACCGTCTCAAGCTCCGTCATCTCTTCCGGCGGCAACGACGACACCATCCACCTCTATGACCTCTCCGCCACATCCTCCCTCGGTTCCCTACACCAACACTCTGCCTCTGTCACCGCCCTCTCCTTCTACGCCCCTCCCAATCTCCCCTTCCCCCGCAACCTCATCTCCTACTCAGGTAATAATACTCTTTCTGTTGCTCTTGATGCGTGCCGGTTCCGTTTTGATGCGTGCAGGTTCGAGCAAGAATTGAAGTTTTTGTCCTCAATTTTCTCAAAATATTAAATGCATCCAACCCTGCCATCTCAGATTTGCCTTTGGTATAATTTCGATTAATCATGAGCAATAATCCCCCTGTTTGACTTGAGTAAACTTTTAAAGACTAGTTTGCTTTGTTCTTGTCACTATGTTATCTTGTTCTTAGTTATTTGCCATCAGAAAACAGATATGAATGTATTTCAAATTTTATCTTAATAATCCTAGGAAACAAACAGATTCAGAGGAAATATAGCAATAGTCGAGTGAATCATGGCCTTTTGACAGAACTTTCACGTGTTTTTCTCTCCAATTCCATATCGACAAGGTCTCTGATGAGACCTAATTCAACAAAGGCCTTCGTTAGGGGTACGAATTACGAATGTAGTTTTTCATTTTGCTTGTTCTTTTCTTTCCAATATTTTTTGTGTTTGAGATATAAATTGCATTTGGACTTGCAGTGTGGAAGGTGATGGAGATGTGCTCTCAGATATTGCTTCAGGAAAAGCGGGTCACGCAAAGGGAGCTCTTCTACAAGTTGCTCTATAATTCGCCACTGCTCTTTCCCTCTCAAACACATGTTAACAGGACAATCCAAGGTTATTACTAATGTGTTGCTTCCTTTTGGATAATCATTTATAAGAAAAAATAAAATGAAACTAGTTTTTCCCCAAAAGATAAATTAATTTATAGATTTCACATTTAGTTTATCTAAAATCTAATTTTAATTTATGCTTATGTTACTTCTAACTAATTAGTAAGTACTATTTCTTTTATCTTTCTATTTTCTTTTTCGTATAATTTTGAAGTTTTAACTGGAAAATTGATTTGAGTCAAACAAATCTAGTAGCATTGCTTCGGTGCAGCCGATACAGATCTAGTAGCATCAAGTTCTGGATTTTCTCACTTACTGCCAATCAAGAGAAGGAGGATCACTAAAATGTGTTGCTAATGTGAGAATGATCCTGACAATATTTATCATTAATACCAAGTCTGAGTATATCCTTTTTTATTGATGAAATGTGTCATTAGACTGATATTTCACTGAATAATATTGTCATAATAACAATTTGCACTGTCATTTTGTGTAACTTTTCCGCTTGATTGCTGATTTTGAAACAATTAAAGAAAATGACAATATTTGCAATTCAAGGTGTCGTTCAAAAGTTGGAGAAATCAAGGTTAAAGATTGTAGACATCTGACCCTTTGGGCATGGACTGGGATTCTTGCATTTATTGAGAACGTTGTACGGCTGTCAAAGGCAAAGGCAATCTTAGATAATTTTATGTTATGTATGGTTATCTGTTCTTTAAAGATCTTAATTCGATTATTACTTGTGAAACTGACGATTTTTATTCAATTTACAGGTCCGGGTTAATCAGGGTTCTCAGTAACAAATCGAAGCCATTGGAAGTGTAATTTTATGTCATCAGCTTAATCACGTGTAATGCTGATGTTGAATTCTATGCATAATGTTATTTGTTTTTCAGCACACCTGGAAGAGTTTCTTTGAAACAACATGCATAACTTGTAACGGTGCACATGTAGTTGTCGGTTCTCCATTGGTATGCCTAACCGCATCCACAACCCACCAATCGATGTGAGATTCTTAAATGATACACCGCATTGACATATTACTTATTTTTATTTATGAATTTCAATACATAATCCTTCCAATTCAGCAGCTCGAAAAAGGTTACCTCTAATTCAGCATCTCCAAATTAAAGTTTGTGGGCAAATGCTGATGTGAGCATTGTATTTTTGAACTTCCTGAACAGGTAAAGAGGAAGCATTTTTTTATTCCAAGCCCTGGTTAGACTCAGACTGTGAAGATGATTTCTATAAGGTCAATGGTGGTAAGGATTCACTGTAACTCTCTTTCCTTTGGTGTCTTTTTCTAGCTGAATTAATTTCTACTAATATAACAGAAACATCACTCACATTAGAGGTAACATCCCATTCACAATAAGTTTGATTATGTTTACGGGTTACAATAGTTACAACTGCTATCTTCTTTAATCTTAACAAGTATATTGGGTGTGGATATAATGGTTATATTACAATATTTATTGCATTTCTTGCCATTTTGGTGCTTAACTTGATTAATATTGATTATTGTGTTAGTGAATTTTAGTTTTTCTAATGCTAATATTGACATTTAATTTAGTTCTTGGATGTTTAGAATCACTGCCACTGTCTCTGCATCATTCTTGTTACATTTCTACATAATCAGTACTCATGGTTATGTGATGCATTTCAACAATCTTGTTCTTTTTAATTGGACTATTGAATATTTGTTGTCTCATCTTGTATATTTGTTGTCTTTGCTTCCATTTTTATATCACTAGCGTTACTATTGAATGTGATCATTATGTGTGATAACAATAAACAACATTTCCACATGAAGTTGGAGATGTATGAAGTGGTGCGAAGATGCAACTTATTTATTTGCACTCATAAGATAGGTGGGAATGGACACGTTAAGTTTCTAATTAGGCAGATGATCCAAACATCCTGAAATAAGTTATAATTTAGTGATCTATGGCACTTGATACTTAACTTTGTCTGCTTGCAGTTATGGGTATAAAACTTTTTATTTGCAAACAACACTAATAGTTCAGACATTTAAAGTAAACCTGAATTTAACAAGTTCAGGGACCTGCATTTGAAGTTAATTGCTTTGTCAAAGATGGTGTAAACATTGTACATGAGTAATTTGCAAATAATTAATAATTACAGTTTATGAATCTGATTCTACATTCTGTGATATTATTCAACTTATTGCTTTCTTTGTATGGTATATCCATTTCAGTGATGCTACCAAGTCCTAAATATTTAAGCTTCTTATTCTGTTTCAATTGTGTATTACGTAGATTTTAAGTATCAATGTGATATTGTTTTGGACTATATAAGTTACTATGTGCATTTGAAGCCTTTCCTCACTCCAAGTTAAAATGTGATTAATCATTAACTAATTTTAGTATGAGAATGAGTTATAAGAAAATAACTTGTCTGGTCAATCTTGAGCTATAAGATCACATTATTTGGTGTAATAGAAAATAACTAATTTATCTATATAGGCACTAACATCTATGACTTAGCTTTGGTGTAATAGTGAATTATGCTTACAAGATAATCAATTATGTTGTATCTTCGGCCACCTTTACCTTTAATTTTTTTTCTTTCTTTTACTTTACCAATTCATTTTTTGCCAAATTAGAAAAGACCTTTATAAGGATAATAGAATAGTTATTTTTAGAGATGAAAGGTCTTTTAAATATTTGTATATTTTCTATTTTGTGTTATTGTAGACTTTGGCCTCTAATTATGGGTGAATTGATTTGTAATTTATAGATTGCAAGGGAGGTGTTGGATGTAGCTGCAAGGATTATTAAGCTTGCTGTGATGACTGATGAGATTGATAGAGTTGTTCATGAGGCAACTAATATAGCAGAAACATCACTCACATTAGAGGTAACATTCCATTCACAATAAGTTTGATTATGTCTACAGGTTAGAGATGAATCCTCCTCCTTATTTCTTATTTTTCTAATCATGCAGGGAATTGTCTATGTTGTTGACAAAGAGTTTTCTAAACAACGGTTCTACAATCCGTTAATCATTTTGTTATTTCTATTGAAGAGATACAATAATGAGTTATGTAATGATTATTTCTTGTTTGATTTATAAATGTAACATTTGGTCTATGTTTACTTCTATTCAAGTTTCTCTTTTGCTTTCTAGTTTTTAGCTAACATTGTTCCACTATATAGGCATTATCTTCATTTTCTACATGGACACTTGTATTTTCTCAAAATGTTAGAAAAGTTTCATCAATTTTTATGTCACTTATTGTCCTTTTTTATTTTATTTTTTTGAATTTTTTTTTAAAAAATTTAGACCAATAGATAGCGTTTTTTTAAATAAGCGCTATCTATTGTCTGACAGCAATAGATAGCGCTTATTTAAAAAAGCGCTATCTATTGTCTGACAGTAATAGATAGCGCTTATTTAAAAAAGCGCTATCTATTGTCAGACACCAATAGATAGCGCTTTTTTTAGAAGCGCTATCTATTAATAGATAGCGCTGCCATAGATAGCGCTTAAAAAGCGCTATCTATGATAAAAAAAAGCGCTATCTATGCACTTTTTTGTAGTAGTGATTGTATAAACGTCGCTTAGCCATGCAACGAACGCCTAAAATCCGCGCCATTATTAATATTTAAATCAGAAAGACGTCATATTAGTGATAGCACCGACGTCTATAACATGTTAGACGTCGGTGGACAATCATAACCGACGTCTCTAAACATTTATACTAGGAATGCAAACCCGCGAGCAGTTACACCACTATTCATCGTCTTCTTCCTTTGCACCGTTTAAATTCAGTTTTACTCCGATTAAGTTACTCTTTGTTGAGATATCTTCCATTTGAACCGATTAAATTTCGTCTTCGTTGCGTTTCGATGGAGTTTGTGACGTGTTCTTGGGCGACGTTTTTAACCATTTTTGGCCTATATTTTTGGGCGTGCAGTCCTCCAATTCCCTCCATTGTTGTTTGAATTTGCTAAGAAGGTTAGCTTCTATGTTTAAAACTTTTATTGTATGTGTGTTATTGTCTTTTGTGTATGCATGTTATTGGCTTTTGCGTTTGCATGTTTTTGGCTTTTAGGTATGCATGTGTTATCGGCTTTTGAATATGTATGTGATAAATTTTAGTTGTGTTATTATAATTGGCATGTTAGATTATAAGTATGAAATCACTGAGCGAAACTTAGTTCCCATTTGAAATTTAACACAAACGATTAATATGGTATGGATCAAAGCTGGATGAATGCACGTCGCATCTCTGAAGAATATGAGAAGGGTGTTTCGGTGTTCTTGCAATATGTTAAAGATAATGCAAAGTCTGTGAACGAGACATATTTTTGTCCTTGTTTTCGTTGTGCTAATCAAATACGACAAGATTTGGGTAATTTGCATGATCATCTATTCATGTTCGGCATAACAAGATCGTATACCGTTTGGACTTGGCATGGAGAAGTACTGGACTAGCCTATGACGTCACGAGGAACAAATTATGTGGAAGAATGAATGAGTGATCATTTAGAGGACATGATACGTGATGTTGGTGAAGATAACTTTAGAAGAGCTAATTTGTATGATTCTCTTATCAATGATTCTGAGCAACCGTTGTACCCAGGCTGCACGAACTTTACACGTTTGTCTGCAACTTTGAAGTTGTTCAGTTTAAAAGCAAGGAACGGATGGACCGATAAAAGATTCACGGAGTTGTTGGAGTTGCTGAAGGAGATGCTTCCAGAAAATAATACTCTTCCTATTCATAACCACGAGGCCAAAAAAGTTTTATGTCCAATGGGTCTTGAATATCAGAAGATACATGCTTGCCCCAATGATTGTGTTTTTTACATCAAGGAGTTTGCTTCACTAAAGTATTGTCCAACATGTGGTTTAAGCCATTTTAAAAAGAAATCTGACAAAAACACTGAAGAAGGTAATGATGGTGCACCTGGTAAGGTCATGCGGTATTTGCCGATAATACCTAGGTTCAAACGTATATTCTCTATTAAGGAGGATGCAAAGAACCTTAAATGGCACGTTTTAGGAAGAAAGTGCAATAATCTTCTTCGACACCCAGCAGACTCACCACAGTGGAAGAAGATCGATGAAAAATTTCCAGAATTTGGTGCAGATCCAAGAAACTTAAGACTTGCACTTGCAACTGATGGTATGAATCCGTACATGAATTTAAGTAGAAAACACAGTTCATGGCCAATTATGTTGATGATATACAATCTTTCTCCATTGTTGTGCATGAAGAGAAAATATGTCATGTTGTCAATGATGATATCTGGTCCTAAACAACCTGGCAATGATATTGATGTTTACTTGAAACCTTTAATTGATGATTTGAAATTGTTGTGGGAAGAAGGTGTCGAAGTGTTTGATTCAGATGTTGAAGAGAATTTCTGTTTGCGTGCAATGTTGTTTTGGACTATAAATGATTTCCCAGCCTATGGAAACTTGAGCGGTTATAGTGTTAAAGGACATTTTGCATGTCCGATTTGTGAAGAAAACACTAGTTACCTACAATTGAAGCATGGTCAGAAGACAGTTTGTACAAGACATCAAAAATTCCTTCCTCGCAATCACCCTTATCGTAGATTAAAAAAAGCATTCAATGGAAGTGCCGAGGATGAGGTTGTGTGCAGACCCCGCAATGGTGAAGAGGTATATAACGAAGTCAAAAACATTAACATTGTATTTGGAAAACATCGTAAAAGTAC
>NW_014541837.1:86144-89488 GCF_000741045.1 Vigna radiata var. radiata
GTGAAAAATGGCAGCTTAATGAACATGTCAAAACCTTCTTACCATGGTTTAAGAAAAAGATTTATGCGACTCCAAATGTTTCTGAAACTCTATTGAGGCTATCTCGGGGGCCGAACACAGATGTCATTAAATATGGTGGGTACTATATTAACAATATCTCTTTTTAGACAAAGGAAGAAGATGATAAAAGTAGAGTTCAAAATAGTGGGGTTACACTAAAAGTTGAGTCAGTGCACTTTTGTAGTTCTAAAGACAAAAATCCAATCACGACATCAATTAGTTATTTTGGAGTTATACAAGAAATATGGGAGGTGGATTATGTCAGGTTTAGAGTCCCTGTTTTCAAGTGTAAATGGGTTGATATAAATTCTGGAATCATTACAGATGGCTCTGGTTTCACATTGGTAGATCTGACAAAGATGAGTTTCACTGATGAACCATTTATTATGGCAAGTCAAGCAAGGAAAATATTCTACGTCAGCGATCCAGCGAATGAAAAATGGTCAGTGGTTTTGGAAGGGAAAAACAGGCACGGTTTTGATGATGAAGAATCTCTTGATATACTTGAGACCACATGTAGCACATCAAGACCCATTGAAGACTCTATTGATGACGTTGCCGATGACATACATGCAATTCGTAGTGATCATGATGAAGGGTTCTGGGAGAAAACAATATCTTAATATGTAATGTCTTCTTTTTTGTTTAGACTTTATATGAATTTTTATTATGATGAATATTTCAATTTCAATTCATATTAACCTTGTATATATTTTTCAGGTATGTCGACCTTAGACTCAGGATCAACACATAGCAGACGTACACGAGGAGCGACACATTTTCCAGAAGCGACATCCGGACAGGTTCCTGGGTAGAGGATACATGTTCAGCTTGACCCAAGAACCGATGTGGCATCAGGGCCAAATGCTGATAGATTTAGAAGTTATCTGGGTAAGATAGCCAAAACCTATGTTTCTATCCTTCATGCAACTTGGGATCACGTCCCAGAGGTGGAGAAGAACCTCTTATGGCAAGATGTTCAGGTATACTTACTTATAACAAATTTGATGTATTCATTTCTTTGATCTTATTATGTTATTAAAACTTTTCGTGTTTTAAACAGTTTAAATATGATATTCCAAACATAGTTCAGATGAGGAGGAAAATCTTAACGCAGATATGTAAGATGTGGAGAGATTTCAAGACAAGGGTAACACGTCTGTATGTATTTGGAGACAGACAACATGAGAATCCATCTAAGTAATATTCATTCACAGAAGAAGAATGGATGCAGTTTCGTCAATCTAGAGAGACTGAGGAATGGAAGGTATTTATCTTAACCAACAACATTTTCAAAGCAGTTTTTTATTATTATATAGTTATGCATAAAAATTGTTTTACAGAGTATAAGGTTAGCCGCTCAAGAAAGACAAAGGCTAAATGATGCACCACATGTGTTATCACGAGGTGGTTATGCAAAACTAGAGGAGAAACTTAGGAAGGATAAAGCAGATGAGTTGGGGCTTGAGTCCCCGGACCTAGCACCTCCACCTGCAAGGTACCAGATGTGGAAGGCTGCTCGGACGAAGTCAGATGGGAACATGACATCTGCCTCAACCGTATCGATCTCACAGAGAATTGTAAGTTGAAATTGTAAACATTGTTTGATTATGTATTTATCATATCTTGCAATTTAAGTAACGTAACATTTTTAATGTGCAAGATGAGTTGGTTGAGCAGCGGACACAGGGAACATTTACTCCCCAAGGTAGGGAGGACATATTAACAACGGCCATTGGAAAACCGGAGCACCCAAGACGTGTACGTGCAGTTCCTGGGTCCATTGGTCTTCGTGAGTACTTTGGCCCTGTACAAAAAACAACTCAAGCAACGAATCAGGAGGCAACGAATCAGGAGGCACTGAGGTAGATGGATCTTCAGTGGGAACAAAGAATTCGTGAAATGGAGTAACGATTCAATGAGCAGCTAGAAGAACAAAAACAAATACAAAGAACGCTTGAAGAAAAGTTGCAATCCATGACGCAGGGCACCCTGGGTGTGCCCACTAAAACTCTCACACCCCCTCCTGCCAGCACCAAAGGATCCTGCTCTGCTGTTGAACCTACTAACTAGAGTGGTCAGTATGACTTGTTGGTTAAAGAGGATCCTGCACGCATTGTGGCTGTTGGATGAGTAGTTAAGGGAGGAGACACTATTCATGGTGTTCCATACCACCCCAGCACGTGCGTGTCATGATTGACGAGCTTCGGGATCCCCAGGCTCAGGTGTCTGTACCCACTCCAGAAGTTCAATTTGTGGGAGAGGCCGTAGGAAGTTTTTTAGCTTGGCCTAAGCATTGGTTGTCACACACATTGGTACACAACAGGTATAATATTTGTATCATTGGCTATTTTATATTATAATTTCAAAATATTTGTTCATAACTTTGAAAATGTTATCTTCAGTATCCTCAAAAGCAACCGATACATGAGGCACAAATACCTGAATATGATGATGGTCATGATGGTGATGACATGGCTGAAGCGGAGGATGATCCTATAGCAAAACTACTGACAAGAATTCTCAGGTTCAACAAAGGATCAATACAAATATACTAGGATTTAAGAGTATTTGGTCTCCCCCCCCCCACTTGCCAGTATATATCACATTCAATGATGTATCGGAGATCATTTTGGGAGACAAGTGGTTGAATATTTCCGTTATTCAACTCTGGTGGATGTAAGATAGTTAATTTTGTCTACCATAATATTTTAATTTAGATGTGTACTTTGTAATAAGTTAACTTTGTTGTTATAGGTACATGGACACAATCATTGTAGATCAAGATCGTTCTTTCGTTTACGGATTTGTTGAACCTCAGACCGTTCAACGTTGTGGTAACAGAACTGAAATGAAACAAAATTATTTGCAAACATGGATGACTGAGTCAAATATAGTTATATACCTTGTGCCATACATTAACGGGTATGCCTTGTTTTATGTAAAAGGTAATTAAAGTTTACTTAATTAGTTTACTAACTATTTATGATGTTCCAAACAGGGCTCACTGGCAACTGGTAGTCCTCATTCCCAATAAAAATACAGTTGTCTTCTTGTGTTCACTGCAAAAGAAGATGAAAGATGACTTGAAATTCCTGCTTCAAGGGTAAGTGTTTTGCTAAAAATGACTTTAATTTCATGTCGGCCTTAATTTTTAATGATTTCATACTTATATTAATATTACTTTCTGTTTTAATGTAAATGGGTACATCTCGAGGTCAGCTAAATAAAGTGTTGTATCCCAAGGTTTGGTGCATTTATAGTTTTAATTCATTTACTTTGTT
>NW_014541837.1:91248-98351 GCF_000741045.1 Vigna radiata var. radiata
ATCTGCTATAACCGAAGGCATGATAAGGCAGATAAGGAACGAGTGGGCAACTTATCTTATCCAAAACTGAAAGAAGAGCAAGACTTACTTTTGTTCTTTTCAATTACTTAGGTTTAGTTTAAGTTTATAATTTTATTTTATTGATCTTGGATTGAATTATATTTATTTATAGCTCAAACAAACAATTATTTATTATAAACAATTGTTCTGGGAAATTTTTCTGAATTTCAGGTGTGGTTATATTTGAAAAATTAATTTTATTAAAAAAAATTGCCCCATAGACGTCGGTTAAGGCAAACCTGACGTCCACAGACATCAGTCAATGCACAAAGCGACGTCTAATAAGTAATAGTGGAGAAAACGATCCAACGCATACATACGTCTCTTTTGTTGACCACTGACGTCTATGGTAACGTCTATTGTTACTGCGCCCGACGTCTATTTGGACGTCAGTTGTGTGCAAAATTGACGTCTATATAGACGTCTGTCATAACCTGACCGATGCAAAGTAACGTCACTGAATAGACGTCGGGTACGAAACTGACGTCAAAAGCCCAAAATAACCGACGTTAATCAGCGTTTTTCCACTAATGAACCAAGTGCAGTGAGTGTCACCATATAAACCTAACAAAAAATATTTTTTATCTTATTTATGTACATCTAAGGTATTATCTTCCTTAACTATCAAGGTGTCAAGCTCAGTGTGTAGTGTGTGAAGTTTCCCATAAATGGATATTCACAATATGCTTAGAGGATGTCACTGAACAACCATAGAACTTAGAGTTAAGATGATACATTTCCATTTAAACATGATATGCAATGTATGTAGTCTATGCAAATGTAAAAATGATGTAAGATATCATGCACAAGAGCGTGTTTCTACTAATTTAAAATAAAAGGAATAAGGAACCAAAGAGATTTTTTTTATGAAAAAATGCATTTAACAATAGTACATTTTCCCAATTTTATCCATATATAAGGAAAAGAAAATAAAAGTAGGGAACCTAAAAAGAATTAGATCAAGATAATCCAAATTTAGCAAGACTATCTGCTACTGAGTTGGTTTCTCTAAACACATTATTACAACCTTTGCATCCATATGAATTATTGAAGAGACATGAGCATAAAAAGGATGACCTTGTTGGAAGACTTCCTATTAATAAGTTGTATGGCTGATAGACAATCACTCTCAACAAACATACTTTTGTATCTCATTGATATAACTATTTCCATTCCAAGCTTGATGACGAATAATTCAGCCTCTGCTGCTGAGCCGACTCTTATACGGGAAAAACTAAAAGAAATTCATCATCAGACTTTCTAATAATACTTCATGCCACGGAAGTTTCATCACAATTAATCTTTATAAATCTCTTTGAGAGTAGAATCCAATATACTAATCTTGCTGCCTTTGATTTATTTATCTAGAAAAAAAAGTTTGTTTGTAAAAATTGATGAGTAAACTATAATGTACAATGATGTAAAAAACGAAATAAACATAAACTTTAACATCTCACTACAAATAATAATACTAATAACAGAATAATAATTATAATAATAAAAAATAGCTTTTATATTATCGAAAAATGATAAGTGAGGCATGCTATGAATTGAAGATTTTTCTTCATTAAAATAATACATATAATATAATTAATATTATACATGCATTGATAAATATAATATAATTAATACATATAATATAATTATATTATACTTGGATTGATACATAGATACTATCCATTAATATTACGAGAAATTATGGTTTGATTTGAAGGGATATGAAACTAACTCTTTTTATTCATGGAAGAAAGAAAAAGTTTCAATAAATTATTATATTTTTATTTCTTTATCTTCTACCTTTAAGTTATTATCATTTCTAAGATACAATCATTTTCTTATAAAAATATTTTTCATTTTTAAAAACAATAAAAATAGAAATTAAAGTTTTTCAAAAATCAACACCTACTGGGATAAATGAAAATTATTCAACAGCTAAAAAAATATCCAAATTAATATTGCTAAATTGACAAACAATAGAAAATCACTTCGAAAGAGAACTGGAATCACTTATTAATATATAAAAGAAAATATGCAAGAAAAAGAAGTCACCTCCTTATCATGAAAGTTGTTGGTATGAATCCATAAATTTTTACATCTTCCACCTTTTGTAAAAAAATATGGTATGGATAATGAAACTTTTAGAAAGAAATGATGATTTATGATGGAATAGATTTCCTTTAAATAAAAAGAAATGAAAGGTAAAACTCAAAAAGATAATTTTTTTAATAATTTATTGA
The DNA here is from genome assembly GCF_000741045.1 of Vigna radiata var. radiata. Classification (NCBI taxonomy): domain Eukaryota; kingdom Viridiplantae; phylum Streptophyta; class Magnoliopsida; order Fabales; family Fabaceae; genus Vigna; species Vigna radiata. The sequence continues at coordinate 93,546 of NW_014541837.1, forward strand.
AATCTTAACTTCTTTAATTAATAAACCAATCTTATCAATAAATTGATATTATATAAGATAATTCTAATCGCAATCAAATCACAATTTCTATGATAATATTATTAAATAGTTTCTATTTATATATAATATTAATTATATTAGATGTATTATCCTATAATTATATATATATATATATATATATATATATATATATATATATATATTATATAAATAATGGAGCATATAATTTATTGTGATTATTTGTACTATAGATGTGATTTTTTTTAAAATAACTTGAACTTATATGTTCTTTAATTTAATCCAACATAGTAAATATAAAAATTATATTTAGTATAACAAAATAAATAAAAATAATATAATAAAGATATGTAATGATATTACTAAATATTACTAAATATGTAACTAATCAAATAAACAATAATATAGTAACGATATTACTAAATATTATTTCGTATCTCATAAATAAACTTTAATAACAATATAATAACAATATCATTAAAATTAACATCAATCAATAAGTATAAATAATTACAATATATTATATAGATCATATCCATTTCACTCTTATATATATAAAAGAAAGTTTTGATACAAAGTACATGATAAATAGAGTCACCCTAAACATAACATAATGATGATAAATAAGGTAATCCTAGACACAATATAATGATGATAAATAAGGTAACCCTAGACACAATATAATGATGATAAATAAGATAATTCTAGACACAATATAATGATGATAAATAGGATAAGTATTTTAACAATGATAAATAGGGTAAATAATTTAATAATGATAAATAGGGTAAATATTTTAATAATGATAAATAAAGTAAATATTTTAACACTCTCCTTCAAGCTAGAACATACAAATTAGATGTACCAAACTTAGAATAGATAAACTCAATTTGAAATCTCTTTAGGAACTTAGAAACTAGAACAAGATGCATGTATGCTTCAGACCATTAGAAAGAATGTCTATAAACCAAATTGGACTCACAATCCAACATAGCCAGAGACTCCTTTTGAAATCTAGGACTCGTCTTCAAGAGTCTACAACAAACTGATAACAGTGGTCAGCGGATAGAAAAAGTGCTAAAACACATATTGACAAACAACTCATAATCGCTTATGGAGAATAATATTGGACATCAGTTGAGAACCACGAAACTTCAACTAACACCATGAAACTTCAACTAGGATGACTTTGATAAAGGAGATTTCCATTAATATCGGATGACAGCAAGCGATAGACACTGCAAGGACTAAATTGTCTTCACTACCTGATGGGGCTTGTAGTGGCTGAAAGTAGAGATGACAAAAAATCCAAGCTCGCGGATATCCACAAATAAAATGTGCAATGAGTCATAGCACATTCATAAATGAAACCACCTTATTGAATATTGAAAATTTTCAACACTAAAAAAATCAGAGACAATATTACTCGTATACTTCTTAGATTTATTTTCAGTCATACACAATAATTCCTCCTTAATTTGAAAAATAGCATAACCAAACACAATTTGATCCTCAAATCTACTATGATTTTTTATAACCCGAATCATAAAATAAAATTGCAATACTGACAACTACTTTAATCATTTTAAGCAAATGATTGCAAAGAAACTTTATGAATTGAACCACCAGATCCAAAGAAAAAAACTACAAATCCTAAAAAATTTCATTCAACCATTTTCACAACCATGTAACAATAGAACAACGAAAGAACAAATAAGATACTTATTTAATATTATTACCACACAAATAAGACACCAAACAAACATATTTTTAACCTCCAAATAAATAGATAAATAACCATCCAATAATTTTCAAACCGTATCTCATCTAACCAATCTAACCAAATAAAATTCTCGATCTACACATTTTATACTAAAATGTAAAATTCTTTTACAACTTCTTAAAACAAATGCGAATATATCATCCAGAATCTAAAATTAGTTAGATCTTATTAAAGAATTGAAAAATTAAGAAAAAAGTTTTAAAGAATACTATTCACTTTTTAAGTAAACTAATTGTTTATCTATTTCGTTATATTTATAGATGGGTTTTTAATAGAGGCGGAATAATTTTAGCCGATAATTCTATTTCTAAATCATAATCTTTAAATATAGTTATTCCAAAATAGAAGAGAATATAAAAGAGAAAAGAGACTAATATTAATAATAGTTAAATATAATTTAATTATTTCATTGTTCGGTGGTAAGATAAAAAAAAATAAACAATGTACATACCGAATTGAAAGAAAAAAAAATTGACACAATTTTAAATATGTAAAAAGTTAATTCTAACAACTTTACAAAAAAGAAATTATATACTAAATATACATTTAATTTAAACATATTATTTTGATGTAAAATATTATTAACAAAAATCAATTATTAATTAGAATTATTATATATGTTCATGTGTTTCAACCATAAAAACTCTAGTTTTGACTTATACTTCTCCCCGTCAGACCCATTTCAATCCTTTAATAAAAACAAAATCCAAAATATCACAAACACGTTTCTCTTTAAGAAAATATTTTTTTTAACTAGCAGATAAAAGAAGTTTATTAAGAGTTAAAACTTAAAAGGACTAATTATATAAAGTAAATTTTATTAAATGAACATATAGATCTTAAAATCCAAAACTGTATTTTCTAAAATCTTGTTGAATACATAATAAAGACATGTTTTATTGTAAAAACATAATTGTATTTTCTAAACCCTATAACAGAAACATATTTTAAAAAAGACAAGAAAAATATCTTTTATAAGCACTGAGTATTACAACTACTGTTATGTCGGTTCCACCTTATAAAGAATTACTGTGCATTTATAATACAAATTGCTATCATATATACATACTTCTTCTAAAATAAACTTCACCATTTATTACGGTCTAAGAATAAAAAATATTTCTCTTTAATTTATTATTGACAAAGGTTAATAAAAAATTGAAATAATATATACTTAATGTAGCAAAGTGTAGTTTTCTCCAAAACCAAAAATAATAAACTTTAAAGCATTAGTTTAGAAACAAATGATACTTTCTGTTTGTTCTTGTCTTTCCAAAACTTAAAAGCAGAACTAAAACCCACACTCTAACCCAAACATAAAAATGATGAAAAATATAAATCTTAATTAAACAAAAATTGTATATTTTGATAAAAGAAAGTGTAAATATGTAGTATGTAAAAGTGTAAAAGAAAATTTGTATATAACCTCCTACACCTATCCCGGTCTAAGAAGAAAAAAATTGATCAAATTCGTGATCAAATAATAAAGTTCGAATAATTACATAGTAAAATAAAGACAGACTAGAATGGAGTGTAAAATAATTTGAATGAACAGTAATTAACAAAAGTCATATGTTTATTACATAAATAATTACATCAATAACTTGAATGAACAGTGAGAGTTTTCATTGTTTATAAGAGAGGTTTTTAACCTCTTCTGATAATACGTTTCTTCATTTCTTAATTTAAATTATCTAATTCTTTTTTCTAATTGTAAAATTTCATTTTCCAGAATTCCAAAATCCATCTCTCTCTAAAAATCTTCCAATAATTGTAAGTAAATGTCAGAAAAAAAAAAAAAATATATATATATATATATATATATATATATATAAACAGACTCAACCAAAGTTGTTGAGTCAAAACTACTCGTTGGTGTGTTATGGTCGAGAAAGGTTAATGATAACTGGATTTTAGTGGAAAACAAGAGGAGGAGAAGGAGTAAGGGTATGGACAAATGTTGGTCTTTATTAGTGGCTATGTATTAGAATATGAGTTTAGACCTAATTCAATCCCACAAAACCGGTTCGTAAGGTGAGGTTTGCACCTTATTTATATATTATAAATTAATCTTATCTCTAATCGATATGAGACTTTCAACACACCCTCCTCACGCTGAGGTATAGACATCTCGTGCGTGATAGTAGAAATTAGGTGGTCCAATAGCGACTCGACAACGGGTGAAAACAGAAAAGCCCATTTAGAACTCGTTAGGATAGTCTCTAATCATGACTCTAGTACCATATTAGAATGTGGATTTTTAAATCTAACTCAATCCCACAAAAGCAGTTTGTAAGGTGAGGTTTGCACCTTACTTATATATTATAAATTGATCTTATCTCTAATCGATGTGCGAACTGGACAAGGACTAATCAGTAAAGGTTATATGAATAATTAAGAACGACTATATACTACTAACTAGTAATTTCAAAAGCTATTTGAATAGGGATAATGTAAGAACCTGAAAATGGGATTAAAGGGCTGATCAGAGTACTGTGCTAATTGAACCAAATTTTATAATTAAATTACCTCAACAAGTATAATTAGACTTTATATTTAAAGTGTTGGTCATTCTGCTCAAGTACTTTATCTCTCTACAATCCTGTTCATCAAATTTCTCTACCTTCTCTTTAAATTCAATCTTCCCTAAGCCATCTATTCAACGATTCAGGAGGCGCTTGAGCAATCCTAGCGTTGTGAGCTTCGTTTCAACCAGTTAATTCCCTGTTCTTCCACTGGTAAGCAGTTTTCTTCTCTTCCGTACAAATTGGGGTTGTAAGTCTACACCAGATCATGGTTGCATGTGTATTCTTCTTTTCTATTTCAAATTTTAGCTCCAATTAGGCTCTAAAATCTTTCTCCTATCCTAAATAAGTGAACTGTAGCTGATTCTAGAGTTTCCCTGTGGTACAAGGAGTAGTTAAATCATCTTTGAGTTGAGCAGTTTAATTCTGAGGTAAGGGAAGCTTGGGTGTTTCTTGTTCTGTTTTTGGAAATTGGGATTT
>NW_014541837.1:99796-104296 GCF_000741045.1 Vigna radiata var. radiata
CAGTTTGTGTTGTATTATTGTCATTACATGCTTGAAATACTTGATTAATAACATGTTTTATTTTTATTATACCTAGCTTACCCTTGCATTTGTTTCTTGTATGTGTTTGCCTTTCCCCCTTGCGATGATCATCCAATCCTTTTGTTGTGAGCAGTAGCTGATGATGTACCCTTGGAGTAAGCATTGGAGAACGAAGAAGACACAGCTTCCAGTTCTTAGGATCTTTTCTAGCTTTGCTTTGTCATGTTCTATATTTTTGGAAACACTCTTTAGGCATCCTTAAATCTTTAGTTGGTCAGGTATTTTGGAGAATTATTAAACTTGTATCAAATTTTAAGTTTCAGTCATATTTTGGATGACTGTATGCTTAATACTATCCTTTATTAACTCTTAACTGCTTTCTCGTACTATAATAGCTGAATCCTATTATATGTATGTCTATATAATATTTGGGATGTCACATTATGGTATCAGAGCAGTTTTTATCCCTAGAGAACCTGTAGGTTATGTGCATCCCTTGCTTGTGCTAGTGTGCTCTTAATTGTACATAAGCGTCCATTTTGGTTCTTTGAATAAGACTAATAGTTTTATTCTCTACTCATTAGCAGAGCGGTTTTGTCCTTAGGATGACCTGTGTGTTACAGGTTTGTCGTGTCTTTCCTGTGGAATGTTGAGTCTAAATGGTATGTTATACCATTTATTCCAAGTTTAAATAGTAAAATTTCGTATCTAACTGAAAGTTTTGAGAACAGAAAATGTCTCGATAGATGGAATGAGGGTGCACACTCATGACTTTTACCAGAGATGATTTTCCTTTCTTAATTCTGAAGGTTTGGGGTAAGAAAGAGTTAGGGTTCCAGTGTCGTTTCTGATATAAATTCCCGTCTTGTTCTTGCCTCTGTGGTAGTGTATTATGCTCTATAGTGGTAGGGAAATACAGATTCAAGGACAACTTGACCTGTATATCTTCTTTAGAATTGGTTTAAGCCTTTGAGACAAATTCTTGCCTCGAAGATAAGGAGTTAGAAGACCATAAGTTAGGTTTCAAAAGATGGGTGAATATATATTAGAGTTAAGAAGGGAATGAGAATTCTAAAGTGGACTAAGGTGAATTAATATCTAGAAAGGGAATAGAAGAAGAAGAGTTAAAGAAGCAGTTGTGTAAGACGTAGAGCAGGTTTAAGGAATGTATATTTGAAGTCAAAATTTTCTAAGTTGAGAGAACGTGAAGTCCTTGAAGATAATTGAAGTATCATAAGAGTTTTAAGTTAAGTGATAATTAGAAGGAGATGGATAGGTCTTATCAACCAGTGGATTTGGTATATCCAAGTTTAGAGTGATGTTGCAAGATTTGTGGTTCGTCTAGAAGAAAGGTTTGAGTATCGGATGAGAGGAAATATTTCCAGTATTGAAGGAAGGGATANATCAAGATGTCANTTTGGTAAGAAAAGGTGAGGAATAGAGAATTAAGAGCACGATGANTGAGGAACAAAGAAGAAAGGTCTTAGAACAAATAACAAAGTATGGTTACAATATAATTTGCTATAGAGGGTATCGAGAATGATCTGAGAATCCGGGTTGATTGAGACAATCAGAGTTTTGAAGCGGCATGTGGTAGTACAATTAGTTTTCTTTGGGTGTGATCTTATGATGATGTTCAGGGATCGACTGAGTTTGCTCAAGAGAGAAGTGGACATTGTATGTTGAGTTACAAAAGGCAGTAAGTTGGTAAGTTCAAATAAGGTCAGAGGATTGGTGTGGCTAGCTATGAGTGTTTTAAGGTTTGAAGGATTAAAGATAAAGTTGGTATTTCTAAAGATTTTTGAGTTAAAAAGGGGAAATTCTTGAAGAAGAAGGTTTTGAGTTAATATGGTCGGGATGAGTGTAATAAGAATTCTAAGTGATGCAATAATTGTGGAGTTAATCTAAGGGTTCAGTTTTGAAGTTTATATGAAGTGGTTTCTTGGCAGGGAAGGAAAGCGAAGGTGGTACATCAAGTATAGTTGAGCAAAAGGAGGGAGCAAGTGTTATGAGAAGTCAAGAGGTTTGTTAAATGCAAGTGAAGACGAGATGATGTTATTCTTTCGTGAATTTTAGGTGTGATTATCAAGGGAGGTTTGTTCATCTTCAAATTGTTTCTGGAGTTCTGGAGGTCACGCAGCAGAAGTGAATCAAGTTTGATGGTGAAGACAAAGGGTTGTGGAAGTCAGAATAGTTTAGCAAAGTTAAGCAAAGAAGAGAAGATGGATCTTTTAGTATAAGGGTTTTGGTTAGAATGGTGTCTGAGAAGAACCGATGTCAGTAATATCTCTATGGATGTTTCTTGTTGAAGTTGTGGAGTGCAAAGGGAAGATGGAAATTGGATTAGAACAGTAGTGTCTGGACTTAGTGTAATCATAAGGAGAACTACCAGGTTGAAGAATCTCAGAAGAGAAATAAGGGACGGGTTGGAATAGTCCAGTATAAGTCTTAACAATCAAGAGTGATTTTGAGCATGGTCGTGTTGTGAAGTGGAAAACTATATTGAAGGAAAACGGAATAACAAGACTATCAGGTAAGAGAAGAGTTATCTAGGTTTTGCAAGATCATGGAAGTTTGAAGAAGGTCTTCAAGGGTGAGCTTTCTGGTTACAATTGTCATGAAGGAATTGTTGTTATCAGTAAGCGAGTGAGTAAGGAAATATGAGGATCAAAGTAGCGCAGCGGATGTTAGTAATCATGTTGTTGGCAGTAATAGGTATGCATGAAGAGCTTTTAAAATTGTGGATTGATGGTTTGTGAGGTGCGAGTTCTTTGAAAACAGTATTGGTATTGTTATATGAGAATGAGTTGGTAGTGTTTGGTAATCTTCGAGGGTCAGAAGTGAGTCTAGGTATGGAAGAAATAAGTATCAGGCAGAGAAGATAAGTGAGCATACGATTTCAAGTTGCAGGGTCAACTTTAAAGTGAAGAGGTATTAATGGACTTGGAACAGGAAGAGTGGGTCAGTGGACGAAGGAGATGATTTGAACTATGGTTTTGAGTTATAGTGGTAATCTATAGGTAAGAAAATGTCAACTGATAGTTTGAACAGAGAGAAGATTCCGGTTCTTGGTTTGATAAGGATTGAGTAAGAGTTGGTTGAAGAATATGAAGATTGGGGTCTCTAGTGAAGCTGTAAAGTGATTTCATTGGTGTAATTTAATATTATAACTAATGGATTTCTCAAAATGGTTGAGAAAGCGCCGTTTGGACAATCCTAGTTTGAGATGTATCAAAATTTGGTTTGATACTGATCAAGTTAGTGATCTCAAGTCGATGAGGTTACAGATCTAAATATGATTGCAGGCTAGTGAGTTGAGGATTGCATATGGTCCAGGTCAGCAAAATAACAAAGTGAAGATAGATTGCTTAAATTGGTCTTGACGTTGCTAAGGAGAAAAGTTATACTTTGGTATTGGGGTAGTATAGTTGGAAACTATGCTACTCAAGAGTGGAGATCAGTAAGACAATGCTAAGTCCTCAAAATGAGTGTAGTGGTAGGTGATCAAAAGTGTAACAATTGGTAGTTAAATCAGACGTGGTAGTAATCAAGTCAAAGGTATGGTGGTTCTTAGAAGGGGCTAGATGAATTACAAGAAGTTTTAGAAGAGAATTACAAGAAGTTGCAGAGGACAGGTGAGGATGGGTAGCCTGGCAGACACCATAGGGTTGGTTGTGTGAAAGGAAGATTCTCAGTAGCTGAAGTTTAGGAGTTCAAATTTGTCTTGAAAAGATATGGCTAAACCAATCTACACTATTAACACTAGAGCATCTAACGCAAAGGCAAGGTTTTCGTGTTAGTAAAAGTTGAAGGGAGTTGTATTTTTGTCAAAATAGGTGGTGGTCCTAGAGATTGTGATGAAGATAGATTGTTCCTTCTATCTGATAAGTCTAATTTTCGAGGACAAAAATTTTTGTTGTTGGGAAGAATGTAAGAACCTGAAAATGGGATTAAAGGGCTTATCAGAGTACTGTGCTAATTGAACCAAATTTTATAATTAAATTACCTCAATATAATTAGACTTTATATTTAAAGTGTTGGTTCATTCTGCTCAAGTACTTTATCTCTCTACAATCCTGTTCATCAAATTTCTCTACCTTCTCTCTAAATTCCATCTTCCCTAAGCCATCTATTCAACGATTCAGGAGGCGCTTGAGCAATCCTAGCGTTGTGAGCTTCGTTTCAACTAGTCAATTCCCTGTTCTTCCACTGGTAAGCTGTTTTCTTCTCTTCCGTACAAATTGGGGTTGTAAGTCTACACCAGATCATGGTTGCATGTGTATTCTTCTTTTCTATTTCAAATTTTAGCTTCAATTAGGCTCTAAAATCTTTCTCTTATCCTAAATCAGTGAACTATAGCTGATTCTAGAGTTTCCCTGTGGTGCAAGGAGTAGTTAAATCATCTTTGAGTTGAGCAGTTTAATTCTGAGGTAAGGGAAGCTTGGGTGTTTCTTGTTCTGTTTTTGGAAATTGGGATTT
>NW_014541837.1:105821-109007 GCF_000741045.1 Vigna radiata var. radiata
CAGTTTGTGTTGTATTATTGTCATTACATGCTTGAAATACTTGATTAATAACATGTTTTATTTTTATTATACCTAGCTTACCCTTGCATTTGTTTGTTGTATGTGTTTGCCTTTCCCCCTTGCGATGATCATCCAATCCTTTGGATGTGAGCTGTAGCTGATGATGTACCCTTGGAGTAAGCATTGGAGAACGAAGAAGACACAACTTCCAGTTCTTAGGATCTTTTCTAGCTTTTGTTTTGTCATGTTCTATATTTTTGGAAACACTCTTTAGGCATCCTTAAATCTTAAGTTGGTCAGGTATTTTGGAGAACTATTAAACTTGTATCAAATTTTAAGTTTCAGTCATATTTTGGATGACTGTATGCTTAATATGATCCTTTATTAACTCTTAACTGCTTTCTCGTACTATAATAGCTGAATCCTATTATATGTATGTCTATATAATATTTGGGATGTCACATATAATGACTTAGGTGTAATATAAATAAAACTGATAATTAATTAATCAAACAAGAACCACACTCCATTAACGCTAAAGCAAATATATTTTTGACCCGGAAGCTGTCTCAAGCGATAGAAAAATGACACACTCAATGGTTTTAAAATCATTATGCATCCCTACTCATCAACCAAATTAACTTAATAGGCGCAAAATGTGGACACTCTGTATTTTCCACTCTAACATAATCATATAAATATCTGGCTTCAATTATGCGTTGACTTTTGCATAAGCTATGTACAGTGTGACAGATACAAAGATTCCATATAAGTCTTTTATAATATATATATATATATATATATATATATATATACTATAAATTAGTCTTAAATGTAAAATTTTCGTTACACAAACTGCATCAAGACAGAAACAGAAACACTGAAGCTAAGTCTTGGAGGATATCTGTTACATCGCTGGCAGCATCAACAAAAGACCAACCAAATTTATTTCTGCAATACACAAACCATGAACCAGAGATAAAACTGAGTCAGCAAAATGCCGGTGCGGCATATTCATTATCCGATATCAAATTGTCGTTGCGCTTTGCATGGGCAAATGGGAATTGAATATTATATCAGCCATGCTTTTACATTGCAAAAGTGTTGGCGGCTTAACGTATATAGTGATGCAAACTAGTAGTTCTGTCATCTTTATTCATCATGGTTTTCTCTTCCTATAAACTAATACCATGATGCTGACATAGTTCTCAACTATCAGTCACTATAAAAACTAAGAACATCATGATTTCGTCAATGATAATAATATTATCCATAGTGCTTAATATGACATCACTGCCACCTTTCATTGACTGTAATTCAAATTTCAAATTTCATATGACCTCCACATATACAAGTCATCATCTACAGTAATTCGTAACGTACGTCATTTTCTTTTACTAATTTATCAAAAAATATTTTAAAATAATTATTTCTTTCTTTTGCATTCTATTTTGTATTAATTCTTCCATACTTAAATTCAACCCAATCCATATCTATTTTAAATAAAAAAAGATATATATAAATGAATTTTGTAAAGATTGTAAAAATCTGAAATTATAAGACTTGACAAGTGGCACTTGGGGAATGGCTGAACCAATTAAGTTAAATACTTCAACTTAAATGAGAATAACAAAGCCTGCAACTTAGTTCGCTTTTCTTCATCTGAGAAACACACACATTTGCTTACAAGCTCTTTTTCTCTCCTTGCCCATTTCATTTCCTTTCCAGAATTTAGTAAATTGAACCATTTGATCTCCCTCTTGTAGCTAACTAAAGCACCTCGACACCCAAGGTTTCCATTGGCACCGAATCATTCTGTTGTCAACAGAGGGTAAGTGTCCTTCCCTCTTTTCTTCTTCTTTGAGTCTTAGAACATGCAACCCACTAATTGCATGTGCTCTTGATTCCTTCCTTTTCGAATATATTTTTCAATTTCAGCTTTAAAAGCTGTTTTAATCACAAATTCTGCGATCTATAGGGTTGGGGGAAAATTCTAGAATTTTAGAAGGAAACATAGAAGAACTCTTGAGCTGTTCTGTATGAAATCCAGGTAAGGGAAGCTGGATTCTTTTAGTTTAATTGTAGAATGCTAAATTTATTTATTTGATTGTATGGAGAATTATTTGAATTGAAATGCATGGGTGAAATTTGTATGAATTGATACGACTTTTGCTTGAATGAATGAATGCATGTATTGAAAATGATATTTTTGATTTGTGTTTGATGAGAGTGGATAATAGAAGGATTCTGAACGGTAGGATTAGGTGTAGGTTGACAATGGTATGGTTTTAGGGTGATAATTCAGTTATGCAGGTTTTCAGTAAATGACTAAGTCATTTTTCAGCTTTTGAGTCCAATTAAGGGAACTTGGGTGGTGAGTTTTAGAAATAAGGGTCCAACTCTGAAATAGGTACTTAGGACAGCTTAGGATAGTTAATTATGACTTATAGGAGGTGTACAATTGATCTAAGACAACTTATAAATGGTAAATTTCGAATTGAGCCTCTAGGTAGATCAAATGAGTATTTTAGATCTAATTTCCTTGTACATCTCTTAGAGTTTTGAGTTAGGATGGTGTGTGAGACTTCAAACAAGTTAGATTCAACTTGTATTTCGAGTTAGGAGTGTCCAAAGTTCACCAAAAGACCTAAAACTAAACTTAGGAGGTAGAGTTGCTCAATTATGCAGAAAAATCTGCATAATTCACGCTTGGGCGCCCTTAAAGGGCGCTTGGGCGCCATTTTCTGCTGTCATGTTTGTTTTTGATAGTTTGTGGGGTTCCGGACGTTCGTTTTGGACATTCTTTAGGTCGTTCTGGGGGTTTTTTACCCTTCCGGAGCCATTGGTGAGGGTTTCCAAGCTATTTGAATTACTTAACTATAGGTAATTATAGTTGATAAAGAAATTGGTATTAATAAATGATGTTTCTGTGAAAACATGTAATGTATGACTTATTTCTAGCATTGTATGATTCTTTTTAGTNTTGTATGAGTTAATTATGTAGGATTTGTATGAAACCCAAAGTAATATAACATCTTTATGNATAAAATTGAGAATTTAAAGTCAATGAAGTTGGTATGGTATGAATTATGATTCAAAGAGTTAAATATCATCTCTAGGTGAGATCTAAGTTAAGTTTCTGGAATGAATATAGGTAGCTCAGTCTTGGGGGTTGCCCTTAATACT
>NW_014541837.1:109930-124013 GCF_000741045.1 Vigna radiata var. radiata
ATATATACTTCATCTGATAATTTCTCCTAACTACTTTACTTTATTATACATGTTGCATTCCATATGATATATATATATATATATATATATATATATATATATATATATATATATATATTTGAGATGTTACAAGTGGGTTTGGATTATTATGATTAATAAAAAAGTGTTAGATCTATCTATCTTTTTTTTTTTTCAAAACCAATATGATTATTAAATTATTAAAATTTGTTTAAGTGATTTTTTAACAAGTGTTTCTTCCTCCAATTTCTATTTAAAACCCAATTATTTTTACTTTATTATAAGTAGAAATCAAGTAGTTCGAAATTTTGGTAATATAATCTATATCAAAAACCTACTACGTTCACTCATCAGTCTTTAAAATTTAATAAATTGATTTATTTAATTAAACGTATTGTTACATTAGTTTCATATAATATATTAAATTATATATATGCATTTTGTTTTTTAAATATCAGTCATGTCCACGTAAAATTTCAACTTAATAATAGGTATATTAAATCATAATAATGTAATTTTGATGAGTATTTTCATCTTGTAATACATTAAAAAAACGGATTTTTTAAAACTCAAAATTCATCAATAATTATAAAAGTCTATTAGTAAAATTAAATTATTGATTGATTATCAAAGGTAAAAATTTCATTGTAAAAGACTCTTATTTTTATAATAAGTGGATATGAAATATTTGAGGATGATTTAGTAACATATTCTAATTGTTATAATTGATAATTATTTGTTAGTAAATATCATAATTTAATTCTTTTTGTTTCTTTTTTTTTCTAATTTTCTTATGTTCTTTTATCCATCTCTAATTTCTGATAAATATATTAAAAAATTTAATTACTAACATACTTACCATTGAATTTTCAAAAAAAATCATTTACTAACCTACTTTATTCCAAAATAATCAAAATCTAAAAAATGAACTTTGATGTCAATTTAGTAACAAAATCTGTCAATAATAATATTTCAAATTATGAACAATATGTTTATCAATTGTAAATTTTTTAATTTATTGACAAATTTTACTTATACGTGTCAAATTCATTATTAACTTATATTTTCGTTAATAATTAAAATTGTATCAGTAATTTGACAATTTCTTGTATTGATGAGAAATCTAATTAATTTGAAACCATTATAAATATAATTAATCTCATGACGAAAATAAATATATCGTCATTTTTTTTTATCAAATTAGTAATGCTTAAGTATAAAGTATCTTTAATAAATGTTGACTTATCAGTGAGCTACTCAGATGACCATCTTCTAATCTTATACCTTGTTTCACATGGAAATACACTTCAATAAACAATGCTCTAATATTAAATTGAAGTCAATAATTCTATTTAAACACGTCGCTAATATATACTGTATACGAAAATCGAATCTACAGTCTTTGTGAGCTACGTAGATATTAAATTTAGGTTTAAACCTCTTCTTAGTTTCTAAGTTATAAGCGAATATTCAGTTTAATCTCCGTTTTTAAAAATGTAATTTTTTAACAACTGCTACATCTTTATATTACTCTGATTTGTTTCTTAATGATAAGAGCACTTTAGATTGCTATTTGTACTTTGACCATGAACATCAAAAAAAGACTCATTTGATACATTTTTTATAACTTAGGAACCAAAAATTTATTTTTAAAAATGAGAACTAAACTGTGAACATCGCCTCATAACTTACGGACCAAAAAGAAGTTTAAACCTTAAATTTATTAGCCTCACTTTCCACTTATCTTAAGTAATGAATGAAATTTATTAGCTTTTGCATTAAAGAAAGATAGTGAGTTCTGTTACCAAAGTCATTTCTAATATAGAAAAATGACAGCCATTTTTAGATATATTTTAATCGAGTCTATATAATTTTTAATAGTTTTTTTTTTTCGTCGTGGAAACATTTTGGTTTCATTTTTTATTTAATTTTCTTACCTTACCAAACAAATTATTGCAGAATATATGTGAAAATCCAATTGACACTGATATTGTCCAACCAAACACGTACTCTTTTTCGGTTCGCCACATTTGGTTTGATGAGCTTTACATTCTGCTGCTTTCGCCCTCTCATCTTCAGACAACGATGCTGTTAGCAATTAATTGTAATGAAAAATATTACTGTATGATATAACGTGTATAATTTATTAAAATTTAAAAATTAGGTAATACGTTATGCATATATATACTTTTAGAGAAAATTAATAATGAGTTTAAGTATTACATTAATATAAATTAAAATTGATGCGAAAATTAAGTAAAATATCATAAAAAGTAAATTAATTTAAAGGTAAAATGTGTTAAGATATGCTAAATATTCTATTAAAAGATATTAGGCAATCAAATATTGTGTTAGTTATAATTTAGATATTATTTTAATTTGTACAGACTTGTGCACTTGTCATTTCTTTAATAGATGAAGAATTATAGGATCCTTATATGTATATATATGGTACTCTACTCTTTGAAATAATACATCAGAATTATTCTTTAAACCTTTTATTAAAATGTTATTATAAACTCGTCATTTTTTAAAGTTTTAGGTTTGAAGTACTATTGTTGTTTACGTGGATTAATTCATGGATTGTTGATATTGATTGTTTTTTTTTTGGTAAATTCTATTTTCATATATATTTATAGAAAAAGTTCATATAGTGTTTAGTGTTGGAGATAAATACCATATAAGAAAAGTAAAACTTTTTTTATACAAAAAGTTCGTAATTACTGTTAGAAATTTTATATTGATTAAATATAGAACTAATTCACAATATATAAATAAATAAGTATAAATCTTATTTTATAAATCAATTTTGTGAGGTTGAGTTAGATTTAAAATCTATTTCTTAACATGGTACCAGAGTTATGGATTTGAGTCTGTCCTAACCAGATTTATTGTTGTTCAACCTATTGTGCTACCCTCTATAAGAAGATTTGTTCTTTATTGGGCCTATCATGTCATTTACTATCAAATCGTTATCAGACTACTATTAATGTCTAGTATCACGCTTGAAAAATATATACCTCGATGTGAGGAGGTATGTTGAATCAACTAGAGGTACGATAGATTTATAGTATATATGATAAAAATCTCATCTTATAAATCAATTTTGTAGGATTGAATTAGGTTTAAAGTACATTTCTTAACATGATATAAGAGTTATGAGTTAGACTCTATCCCAGTGAAATTGTATCTTTATTGGGTCTATTATTTCACCTACTATCATACCATCCATTAATGCTTAGTCTCATACATGAGATATAAATACTTCAACCTAAGAGAATGTGTTTTAAGTCTCACATCAATTAAAAATGAAATCAATTTAGAGTATATATAAGTATATATCTCACTTTAAAAACCAATTTTGTAGAATTGAATATTTGGGTGTATAATTAACATTAAATACAAATAAAAGAAAGTTGACTAATATATAATAAAAAAAAACTCATAAATTTTGAAAAAACTTCAATTATGTTGAATTGAAAGTGGTGTAAGACTTTTTTTTATGAGTTGATTTACTAGTGTAGAAAGGGCTTTAGACGTCAGTTATTTTGGACTTTTAACATCACTTCCTGAACAGACGTCTTTACGGGTGACGTTAATGGGATGTCAGATTTCTACAGGTGCCACGTCGCGATAGACGTCGGTTTAGTGCAAAGCTCGACGTCTATAAAGACGTTAGTCATTGCACTAACCGACGTCTAAGGGCACTGTAGACGTCGGTTCAATGACACATGCAACATCTATAAAACCGTCAGACATTGCATTAATTAATCGACGTCTATGGGAACTATAGACGTCGGTTAGTACATTAACCGACGTCTAAGAAGTGTTCGTTGTGTTTTGGTGCAGTTTTTCTCGTGTCTTTGGGTAGCGTAGTAGCACCTCCTTCCTTTGCTAGTTTCTTCGTAAGAAAAAATTGTGTCTTTTGGATCTATCATTGCATTTCAACCCAAAGACGAACCTGGATCGTTGCCTAGGTCCATTCCTACCGCCAATGAAAAAGAATACGGTGAGAATATGGTGTCACCGTATTCTCACCGTATTCTTTTTCTTTGGCGGTCGAAATGGACCTAGGCAACGATCCAGGTTCGTCTTTGGGTTGAAATGCCATCAGAGATCCAAAAAACACAAGTTTTAATTACGAGGAAACTAGCAAAGGGAGAAGGTGTACTACGCTACCCAAAGACACAAGAAAAACTACACCAAAACACAACGAAAAATCATTTTAGTCGGTTCAAATGAAAGATAATACAACAAAGATTACTTTAATCAGAGTAAAAATACTTTAAATGGTTCACGGGAGATCAAACACACCTGGGAAATGCAGTGCAACGGAGAGAAAAGGCGAAAGAAGACAATCAAACTGCTGGTTAGCACCGATTATTTAACAAGAAATTAGACGTCAGTTGCCCATAAAACCGACATCTATAATTGCATATACGTCGGGCGCCTAACTAATATGACGTCCATTCGATTTCAAAATTAATATTTGTGTTATATATAGACATCGGTTACTAAGGCAACTGACGTCTATAATTGTATATAGACGTCAGTGTGGTGGGATCCGACGCCTATAAGGCGAAAAAGAATGACTATTCACCTACCTGACAGACATATAGGTGTCAATTAGAAGGCGCCCCGACGTCTATAATATTTTAGACGTTGGGGCTCTCCCAACTGACGTCTATATGTCTAACAGGTAGGTGAATAGCCATTAATTTTCGTCATATAGATGTCGATGCCTCTCCGAACTGACTTATATATGTTTGAAAGAAATGACTTTTCACCTACTTGTCAGACATATAGACGTCAGACGGGGAGCCCCAACGTTTACAATACTATAGACGTCGAGGCACCTGCTAACTGACGTCTATATATCCAACTTATTTACGAAAATGCTATCAGTCATCAATATATGTCGGACATACCCTTAACCGACGTCTAAGGGGTGACGTTAAATAGTATTATTGCACTAGTGATTTCAAGCTTTTTATTTATGTATAGATAATTTTCTTTTTGTTAGAGACTATGACTATACTTTTATTTATAGTATGCATCTTTTAATTTGCAAATTTATGCATGTTTATTGAGAAGTAGGAATTGAGAAATTAGAAAAATAAAAATGAGGGTTTGTGAATGGCCTTTGGAACCTCTATAAGGAAAAAGTTTGGTCCGAATATATAACCTTCTAGAGTTTGAAGGGTCTTATGGTGGTCGTTCTCTCAGTGGACCACTCAAATCTAAATTTACATCGTATTATTCATTTATTTTTAAAAGAGATTGGGTTATAGAAATTGATGTCAGAATCCTAAGTATTAGAAGACAAGTTTGAATGCATATACATTGGATCAATACGTCAGTTAATTCCAATGCATTTTCGTCTTTGTACATGTTAATGCTTACGCCTCATTCTTCTATGATGTCTTGAACGAGGTCTCTATTATTCCCATGAACTCGTACGAATTTTGCGTGGCATACCAAAAATAAAACTTGATTTTTATATCATCTCCATCCGATTTGAGATGAAAGAAAGGCATATAATTTATTAACTAAAGGAAGAAGAGAAATATAATATTTAAATTGAGTTTTGATTAAAATATTTAAAAGGGGATGGAGTGTAGAGACTATATAAAGAGATCTATATTAAGGTTGGTTGAAGGGTGGGAGAAAAATGAGGAACCTAAAGCAAGTATTAGTGTTCCTAATTCTGTTTCTGCTTTTATTTGGGCAGTTTGAAAGTCGTTCACTTGAGGAATTCATGGAGAAGAAGAAGAAGATCACACTCCAAGGTTTTTCACAAAAATTCATTACAAAATCACACCGTTTTACAAATCCTACTGTCTCCAAACGACTAAGCCCCGGAGGACCTGACCCCAAACATCATTGACTTCCTTTTCCCTTTTTCTTTCATTTAACCCTCTTTTTCATTATTGTAAAATCAGTCAACTTTTATTTTAGTTATCGTAATTATGTTTTCTTTTAATTTCTCTTAATTTTAAAATTATCACTTTTTATCCTTATCATTGTATCATTATATAATGTAAGTTGAAAATCTCCTCTCAACTAAAATATAAAATTAATATATAAATCATATTTTATAATTAAATTTTATAAAATTAAGTTAAATTTAAATTTATTTATAAGAATTTATTTAACGATATTTGATATTTGTTCGATACGTTAATGGAATCGATGTGTCAATAATTCGTAATGCATTGATAATAATTAGTAAACATTATGCATCTCTACGTTGGTCACTGATTATCACAGGGTTAAATATGTTTTTAGTCCCTATACTTTGGGACGATTTTGGTTTTAGTCTCTCTTTCAAATTATAGTACAATTTAGTCCTTCAACTTTAGAAAATTCTGGTTTTAGTCCTTTTTATCAAATTTTTTTAACTTTATTTGTTGTTTCAAGCACATTTCTCAGTTAACATCGAAGCAAAAATATGTCAAACAATGTAAACAATCTAAATGCTATAATGAAATGTGTTTGAAACAACAAATAAAATTAAAAAAATTTGATAAAAAGAACTAAAACCAGAGTTGCTAAAGTTGATAGACTAAATTGTACTATAGTTTGAAAGAGAGACTAAAAACAAAATCGCTCCAAAATATAGGGACTAAAAACATATTTAACCCATTATGACACATTGATTAATCATAAAACAACGTGCTCAGAATAGTTTCTATATGTATTGCAGCACATGCTGTGGGCGCATCTACAAATTTAAATTTAAACCACTTTTGCAATAATGAAATTACTGAATATGTTTTATTCTAATTTTTTTCTCTCATGTTTTCACCACTCCCTTTTAAAACCGTCAACAATACTAAAATATTATAAGAAACTTATATCTTATCATCATCATCATCATTCATATATATATATATATATATATATATATATATATATATATATATATATATTAATTAAATATAAAATTAAAAAAACTTCTATATTGATCCACTAGTTCATTGAGTACTTTTTCGCACTTGTTAATATTTTCAACCCACTTTACTATGCAGATCAACTAGTCCAATCATATTATTAGAGAGTGAAAACATTATAAGAATATTTATAATTATTAACCGAATTTTATTGATGAACTTTTACTAATAAAAAGAAATTCGTCAAATTCAAATTGATTGGCAAAAATAAATCTATTAGTAAATTTAAATTTATTAATAGTGTGATATCCCAATTATATGTTAAAGATATAACATAAAAACATCATCCATCATAATATTAGAAAGCAGTTAAGAGTTGAATAACATTTAAATAAAGGATTAGAGTCACCCTTATAACAGTACTAGAATTTAAAACTGAAGTACTAAAGTTTTCTCCTTCAAAATTCAAGGAATTTAAAATAAAAAAAAATAAAAAAAAAACTTAAACACACTAAAGTTCTTCAAAATAACATAGGCTAAGAGAAGTGAAGCCTAGTGGATTAGACTGCAGCATCACCATCCCCTTCCAAAGTTGTCTCCAAAGAAACCTCCTCGTCATCTGCTCCCATCCAAGTGGATGATCATCGTAAAAGAAAACAAACGCAAACATAGCACAAACACAAGCAAGCAAGGGTGAGCTAATTATATAAAACGCATACCACATAAGAGCATATATGTACAACAGTTCATTACAATCAAAGCAAGTTAAAGCCTACATCCTAGCATGTTGAAATCTAGACTGACTCGTCCGGACTTTAGAATGATAGTCGAGCTATGACGGGTCATGCACCCGTGGTGGCTTATGAAACTTGGGCTCCCCACCCTGTCACACTCACGAAGTTAGCTTGTTTCGTGCCTTGTAGCATACTAGAAGCCTCCAAGACTAAGACCTCCTGCTACTTATCACCACATGGTTCAATCCTCTCTACGTGAGAAGAAAGACCATTGGAGCTTCAGGAAGACCCCCAAGACTGAGCTCCTACTTTCATTCTAAACACTAAGATTCTCATCGAGAGATTCTGTACTTTGAAACTACCAAAAGCAACATTGAAATCATGTTTCATTCTTTCCCAAGTCATATACCTTTGAACCATAATCAGACCACACATTTAAGCTTTAAAGATCAAGTCATATGTATCAGGACATGCTTCACAAACAAGGTAATAATCCCTTAACCAAACGCATAACAACAAACAAAATAGGCAATTAAACTCTGGATCTTTCGCATAGCGCAGGCTTCTCGCAAGGCGAAACTGAAGCCATTCACAGAGCGCACAACACAATTTGCCTTGCGAATTAATCTGTCAGAGGCAACAGGCCAACGCCAATCGCACAACACACTCTACTCGCCTTGCGATTTAAGTCTGAATAAGTAACAGACTTTAGGTCTCTCGCATAGAGCACATAGGCCGCATAGCAAGAGACTAGACGCAGAGAGCTCTCCCTAGAGCGACTCGCTATGCGAGACCTATTTGCATAGCGAGTCTACATGATCTGCAGAACGCCAGTTCTGTAAAATCTTGCAACTCACACCCCTCCAACCAATTCCACTCCTCCCACCTAACTTCTAACACCCCTAATTCATTATATGGACCTATTTAAACTTGTCTAGATGGATTTTAACAATTATATACTGATTCTAAAGTGGTCCAGGCTTGAATTTAGTTCTAAAACTTCAAATCCTATAACTTAGGGGCTCCAATTTAATTCTACTATTCTTATTATGTTTTAGGCCAGTTTTATGGTCATTACAAGTCACAAACGACTTGTCTAGACTACCCAAACAAACCAAATACACCCAACACACCAAATGCTTAAAATCACCCTCTCACTTTCTATTTAACAATAACCCAAAATGTTCCCTAATTGTTAAACTGTTTATTAACTAACATATTACAATAGAATACTTACCCTCAACCCCATTCTTACTAATCCAATTGGTCATCGGAGAATAATCAAATGTTTGACGCATCAAACTCACCATAAGCGCCGGTGCATATGACTAGTCACAACTTGCTAGACCAGGCCAGGGCTGCTCTATGATCAGGGATGCACCAACTCCAATTTTTAAGATTCTTCTATCCTACCAACACAATACTCTCAACAAGTCACAATTAACATGCCTAAATTACCCTAACATAATGTAAGAGCCCCTAACCCCAAATTTCTCAAAGTTAATAATTCACTTCCCTTGACACAACCTGAAACAATACCTATGCACATACTTCCTACCCGTATTCATGTTATTACCAAATTCTTATTCAAAATCTTCCCCCACATGCTCAATCACAACCAACATACTCATCCAACGCAATTCATGTTTAATACATCCAATTTCATAAATTCACAGATTCAGTTAAAGCCACTCAACATGCTAAAAAAAAAGAATGCACTATAGTAGTACAACAAGTTTAAATATATCAAGCAGGCACATCATACAACTAAAGAGACATAACTAGCTCCCCTTACCTTTTAGCTCACATAAAACAGCTCCTAGAAAACGCCCTAACAGCACCTCCCCACAGAGGCAAGTTCAGTCGTACCTATATCCCTTTGCTAATAAAAATAAAAATATAAAAATAAATAAATAAAAAATCAATAAAAATATTTTGAAAAGGTTTAAGCACACGTGAAACCGTTCGCGTAGGCCTTGTGCTAAAAACCTTTTCATTTTCTTTTACAAAAATCAAACAAAAATATTTTGAAAAGGTTTAAGCACATGTGCGACCGTTCGTGTAGGCCTTGTGCTAAAAACTTTTTCCTTTTCTTTTACAAAATGTTTTTTAAAGGTTTAAACACACGTGCGACCGTTCACGTAGGCCTTGTGTTGAAAACCTTTTCTCTTTTTATATAAAAATACCAAAAAAATATAAAATCTTCAAAAACTAAAAACATCTTCAAACAACAATTTTTCTGAAAGAACTACGTAACCCTGATTTCTCATTTTGAATAAGAATACGTAGGAGTAAGGTCAATCCTTGTCGGGCCCAAAAAAATAAAAAATATTTTTTTCTTTATATCGTTGTTCTTGGGATAGTTAAACATTTTGCAAACCACATCTTTATTTGCGCATTTAATTAAAGGTACTGCCTTCGGGCAGGCGTTGTAGGGTGTTAACACCTTCCCTACGCGTAACCGACTCCCGAACCCAATATTTGGTTTCGTGGACCATGTCTTCTCTTTATGGTTTTTTCCATAGTTTTCCAGAATAAACTATGGTGGCGACTCCAAAACTTTCTTAACCATTTTTTCTCTTTGGATCGTCGTCCCGTCGCGATTCCGGTTGCGACACTATCCTAGCGATATTTCTTGTTTCTTGGACATTTCTATTCCACCTGTTGTCGAGCCGCTATTGGACCATCCAATTTCTACTATCACGCACGAGATGTCTATACCTCGGCGTGAAGGGGGTGTGTTGGAAGTCACACATCGACTAGAGATAAGGCCAATTTATAATATATAAGTGAGGTGCAAACCTCACCTTAGAAGCCGGTTTTGTGGGGTTGAGTTAGGCTTAAAACCCACTTTCTAATATGGTATTAGAAGAAATTTAATTCTTGATCACATTCTTCCGCGACCAATTCTGTCACTGCCAAGATCTTCATCTTCTACCTTTTATTCTTGGCTTTCCTACAATTTCTTCTCCTTTTATGGCTACTCCCTTTATTGCTCTCGCATCGTTATGTTTTATGTTTTGACTTTGTTTTTTAGGGTTTTCAATGAGAAACAATTGGTTGCTTTAATCACTCGTAGCCCTAGATTGATTTTTGAGGAATCTGGAGGAGTTTCCAAAGATTCGGGTTGTGAAATTTTTTTTCAATTTGAGGTTGTGAAATTCAATGGCTTCTACAGTTGTTTCTTCTTCTAATAATTCTCAAGCGCAGTCACATTCCTTAACTCTGGGACTTTCTCAAGAGCAAATTCATGGTCTATTGGTACTTCTTCCTCAATCTAATCCCACAGTCACACATTCTACCAGTCTAGTGAGTTTCCATAATGTTTCCACTTCTTCTCAAGATCAAGGTAATATTTATTCCGAATGGATTCTAGACACAGGTGCTACTGATCATATATCTAGTTCTTTGTCTCATTTTATTTCTTATCATAGAATCTCACCAATTACAATTTCTCTACCCAACAAGAACTCTTCATTTGCTCATTTTTCTAGCATAGTTTCTCTTGGCACACACCTTACTTTACGTAATGTCTTGTTCGTTCCTAATTTTTCAGTCAATCTTATTTCGGCCACAAAGTTAACTAAATCTTTATCTTGTAAAATTGCCATTTCTGAATTTTCATGTGAAATACAAGACAAGTCAACCCTGCAGATGATTGGGAAAGCTGAAGAAAGAGATGACTTGTATGTCATGATAGTTCCTGCATCCACACCCCTTAGTTCACCAACTACTATTACTCTTGAGAATTCTATTGCTTGTTCTACAATAAGACCTAACTCTATAGATATTTAGCATTCTAGACTAAGGCATCATTCTTCTTCTTGTTATACCAAATTACGCACCATGTATGCCACTTTACCTGATACAAGATACACTCATTGTGATACTTGTCATTATTCTAAGCAAAGAAAATTGCCTTTTCAATTAAGTACTACTTTTTCAAAAGCTCCTTTTGATTTAATTCATGTTGATATTTGGGGGGCCTATTGTACTTCTTTTGTTGATGTTTTCAAATATTTCTTAACTATAGTGGATGATATGTCTAGATTCACATGGATTAAATTGATGGCAAGTAAGTCCGATACAAGATCACAGCTTATTAGTTTTGTTTCTTATATCAAAACTCAATTTGGCATTGATGTAAAAGTTGTTAGATCAGATAATGGTAATGAGTTTGCAATGACAGATTTTTATACACAAAAAGGGATACAACATCAATTATCTTGTGTTGAAACACCTCAACAAAATGGAACTGTTGAGAGAAAACATAAACACATTCTCAATGTTGCTAGATCTTTGATGTTTCAATCCCATTTGCATATTCACTTCATATTTGATTATTTTTCTTGCATAACTAAATTGTTTGATCTGCAAGAAATCCTTGAAAGGTTTTGCAGGAAAACATTGCTTTAGGAATCACAGGTGGAATCCAAACTCATTGAAAAGCAATGGAATCAATTGGAGAATTAATTCAATCGACTTGATCATAACAGGATTATAAGTTTCATTACTGGAATTTGGTTATTATGTTGATTGATTATTTTCTTCTGATTATCTGCAATGTATCTCTGTTCTGTGATGATTATACATGTCTCATATGAGATGATATTGTGAGATTGTTGATAATTTTATCTTTGCATGATGGAATTGATTGATATCTTAATTGCGATACAATTATGTGTTATGTTGTTTGTATGCTTTGATTGCTAATGTACTACATTGTGCATCTGAACTTGATTGAGAAATTAATGCATGATGACAAGGGGAGCATTACATTCTTACATATATTTCTTCACATGCCCATACTTCAGGGGGGGTTATTTTTTTTTTCATGTGAATAAATGTGATAGGGGGAGCATCACTTCATGTTTTCAAATTGCTTATATTTACTGATGCATCTCTACTTGGTTTATCAGCATATCATATCTAGAAGCATACCTTTTTTGTTAATGCACAAAATGGGAAAAGTAATGTGAAAGCATTGTGAATTGCTATCTACTTGATATATTGTTGATTGATTGTGTTACATTCAGAGTAATTGAACTGATAAGGAGAAGAAGTTATCTCATGTGTTTACTTTGTTATGTATGGTTTTGTGCAAACATGGTTGTTTATTAATCATGGTTTTGCATCATCAAAAAATGGGGGAGATTGTTGAGATTGTTGACAACACAATACCTATATCACTTTGGTTTTTTATGATGACAACACATTTTTAATAACACACATATTGTTGGTGTGTCACATGTTTTATTGCTTATTGATTGATATCTTATTGAACATGTTTTTGTGATTATCTTGATAAGTGAATGCACATTTATTGAGCTTGTATATGTTACATCATATCTGCTTGCATTACACATGTTTTGGAAGAAGAAAACCACATGCACTCTTGTGAACTTAAACTGTGTGACAAAGCTGATAGTTAAAGTCGACTTCATTATTAACTGAATCGACTATGACTGAAGGCTTTGTACAGATTTTCAAATACAGTGCTATGTGAGATTTTGCATTGAAAAGAATTTCAAAATGAACTGTTGTGTCGAAGTCGACTGTGTGCGCCACGCATTTGAATGTATTAGTTGTTTGATTTGAAATTCAGTTATGCTCATGAACAGTAACAACTATATTTTTAAAAGTTAGTTGAGCATTGAATGAGAGTCAACTGAAATCAATGTGGAATTAATTGTTTGATTGAGACACTACTATTTTGACTGATTTGTTATAACTGTCATAAGACAGTCGACTATATTAGTAGCATATTCGACTACAGGAGCGTCTGATTTACAGAAATCTATAAATATACGAGACTTGATCATTTTCGGAGAACTTTTGGAAATCTAACATTTTCATATTCTATTTGAGATTGTTCTCTATGATTTAGAGCTCTAAGAACTCATCAAGAAGATGGTGGTGATCTTGCTTGGAAGAGTTTTTGAAAGAGATTGAGATTGCGCTTATTGCTTGATCAGAATCTGCACAATTGAGGTGTTTCTGGGTTGATCAAGATTCTTGTTTGCATTCCGTGGTGATTGTTAGACTTGTTGTGACTACAGGGGTTGGACCGTGGAGTTTGGTACACTTTGAGGATTATTCAAAGTGGGTTGCAGATTGCAGGAGAGGGGATATCTTGCTACAAGTCTTGCTGTATTGTTTGCCTATATTTTGGTTAGAGGGTTAGAGAGGAGTTTTATATTTTTGACATGGAGGTCTTCTATAAAAGCCTTGTTGTAAAAACCTTGACCATTATAGTGCATTTGCTTCCTGGTACCGGAAGGACATTGGATGTACGCATTGAGGTCAAACCAGTATAAAAATCTGCGTTTGAATTCTCTATCCTTACTCTTTTACATTCAGTCGACTTTACAATTCACGTAGTCAAGTAAAAAATTGCAAAAAGACTCTGATTTTGAAAACCCATCAATTCACCCCCCC
>NW_014541837.1:124277-129313 GCF_000741045.1 Vigna radiata var. radiata
AGCTTTAGAAAATACCAAAACTTGGGTTTTGACTGATCTACCTTATGGAAAGCAACCTATCAGATGTAAATGGGTATAAAAATAAAGAGGCATGCTGACGGTAGTACTGAACGATACAAGGCAAGGTTGGTAGCCAAAGGCTACACATAACAACAAGGCCTAGATTACTTTGAGACTTTTTCACCTGTTGTCAAACTCACAACAGTAATATTTGTTCTGGCTTTAGCAGCTTCCAAACATTGGTATTTACATCAACTAGATTTAAATAATGCTTTTTTACATGGGGATATAGATGAAGAGGTATACATGTATCTTCCTCTTAGCTATAAAACAGAAAAATCAGGGCAAGTTTACAAGTTGTTGAAGTCTTTATATGGACTCAAGCAGGCCTCTAGACAATGGAATTACAAGTTGACAACTATTTTACTTTCTTTAGGCTACATACAATCAAAATCAGATTATTCACTTTTTGTCAAAAGTGATTTTGCTCATATCACCATCTTACTTGTTTATGTAGATGATATAATTTTGGCAGGTGATGACATCCAGGAAATCCAAACTGTGAAGGCTCTATTGAATGCAAAGTTCAAAACTAAAGACCTATGCCAACTCAAGTATTTTCTGGGCTTAGAAATTGCAAGATCTCAACAAGGCATTAATTTGTCACAAAGGAAGTATGCTCTAGAGTTACTAGAAGATGCAGGATTCTTGGGATGTCAACTTGTTTCTACTCTCATACAGTCAAGCACAAAATTCTCCAAGACAGAAGGGAAACCCCGTTCAAATGTGCAAGCCTATAGAAGACTTCTTGGCAAGTTATTATATTTAACCAACACAAGACCAGATTTATGTTTTGCTGTTAGTACTCTTAGTCAATTTCTTTCCAATCCTTTGAAAGATCACTATGCAGCAGCAATAAGGATCTTAAGATATATCAAGAACAATCCAGGACAAGGATTATTTTTTCCTTCCAACATAGAACATACTCTCAAGGCTTTTAGTGATTATGATTGGGCTGCTTGCCCTGACACTAGAAGGTATGCAACTGGTTTTAATGTGTTCTATAGTGCATCCTTAATCAGTTGGAAATCCAAGAAGCAAGTTACTATATCTAGATCATCAACCGAAGCAGAATATAAAGTCTTAGCTTCCACAACGTGTGAAATTCAATGGCTTCTGTATTTGCTCCATGATTTGAAACAACCTCTACCACAACCAGTTCCTCTGTTTTGTGACAATCAATCTGCTATACAAATTGCACAGAATTCAGCCATGCATGAGAGGATAAAGCATATTGAAATTGATTGTCATCTCATAAGGCATAAAGTTCAAGGTGGTGTAATTAAGCTTTTGCCCATTTCTACTTCAGCTCAACTTGCAAACATTCATATTAAAGTTTTGCATCCGGCACAATTTCAATATTTGTTGTCCAAGCTGAGCACTAAGGATATATATGATGCACCTTGAAAGGAATATTGGATTTAATTTATTTTCCTTTCATATATGTGCATTTATGTTCATATATTTATATTCTATTTTTATATTTATATTTCGGTTTTATATTGTTTTAAACAGCTATAATATATATATATATATATATATATATATATATATATATATATATATATATATTATACTATCTCATTATTGAATAAGATACACAATTTTTATCCTTTCTTTTCTTATAACACTAGTTGTGGTGGTGAGTCATATGCCTGCAACTCCACCACAGATCAATCCTACAAATAAGCTTCGTGATATTGGGATTCGTGGAATCATGGTGAATATTGGGGTTCAAATCTGCTGGGCCATTTTGAGTTCTAGTTACTCATGGACAATACAAAATTCTGGAGGAAGTAGAATTTGCATCCCTAATGTTCACGTGCCAGCACCTATGGTCCCTATGACTAAGTTTGCAACATGGGTCTGCACTTGCAATTGTTTATGGGTTTTAGATAACTTAAACCTTTTTTCCTTTTTTAATTTTCCATAGACTGAAGTTGTCTAATCTTGGATGATCAAGTCAATCAAAGGATAAACATAACTTTATCATAACTTGAGTGCAAATCTTATTATTACTGTTAACAAATGTTATAGGCTTTTGATTGATTGAGCCTATGAACATTATTACTTCTTCGGTGTGAGTATATATTCCGTTGTTCACCATTATTTCTGAAATTAGTAGGAGATTTGAACTAAAACTCAAAATGGCCCAGAAGATAACGAGTCCTTCTACAAAAATTCTAATTATAATCAATAGCTTTTGTTTGAGTTCTAGTGTATAGAGAATATTTAAGAAACCATGTTATGACTTATGATTTATGGTGTATGTTTTATCGTTTCCTGTGATAGATTTCAAGAACTGGATTTAACTTTGTTTATTTGGTTATTTTTACAGTGGGTGCTAAATTTCCTGCAAGTGCACTGAGAGAACAAGAAGTTCGAGATTATCATGAGGGAAAGTCAAAAATTTCTGAAGACTATGGATGCCTATCTTTATATCTGTCAAAGAAGGGAGGTAATTTTTCCAGTGAATCTTGTTTTCAAAACACTTTTTTTTTTTTTTGCTAATAATTTTCTAATATAAGTGAGGGTAGGGAAACTGCTCATTGAAATGGATTGTCTAGAAAAAGGGATTATAGAGCTCATCCACCAGTATGGCATACAGAGACTTGTAATGGGAGCAGCATCTGATAAGTACCATTCTAGGCAAGTAGCCAGCTAAAATCCCTCAGGAAGCTATTACACATTATTTTAACCAAATGATCTGTTTGAAATTTGGAGCTTTATGTTAACCATGCTATTATACTTTCACACTTTTGAATTACTATTTCTCAATATTCTTAGTTATGGAGCTTAATCTTCAACTCTTCTTGTTTGATTTTATTCCCCTTTTGAGGCTTTGCTTCATGGAAAATTTTGCAGCCCTTTTGAAATTTATATTCTTATTGCTTTTAAAGAGTTTCCACTTGCATGGTATTGCAGGAGAATGATGCCCCTCAAATCTAAGAAAGCTATATCTGTATCTGAACAAGCTCCAGCTTCTTGTCATATATATGTTGTGTTACGAATACTTGAATACTGGTGGTGATACTGAATTCCAAGGAATAGTGTCACTCGGAGATAAATGTAATTTTGGAGGAAGCTTCAAAGGACTTTAATAATTTCAGAAAGCTTGTGTTTTGATTTTTGTTTGCACTTTGATTTTTTTCTCTATCTCAATAGTATTTTATCATATTACATCTGGTACTGATAGAAGTGCTATACCAACTCAGGGATTGCACATTGGATAGAGGGAATGCAGAGGTTGTATCTCCTTCTGTGCAGCAAACAAAAAAACTCGGAAGTTAGGCATTCACCTAATGAATATTGACTTTAGCAAGGTAATTTTCTTATGTCGAGTTCTTAATATTTTTCAATTAGTAAGATGATCATGTTTGTAAATCATCACACCAAGTTAATTCTAGGTGTTTGTACGTTTTTCAAATTATTGTAAGTGGTAAAGATTTTATCAGATCAAAAGAATAAGATTATATTAACTAACCTTAAACAATCCTCAACTGATTCTAGGATCATTTGAATGGACAAACATCTTTTTATTGACAGGCTAAAGCCACTGAAAGTAAGAAAACAAGAAGAGAAAGAAGTACAGAAAGCAAATGAAGAACTTGATAATATGAAGAGCCAGATAAACAGAGTTAATGAGGAACTTCAACATGCCTTAGATCAGAAATTATCTCTAGAGAATTCAATTGCATCCTCTGAACTTATTATAAAGGAGTTGGAGCAGAGGAAGAGGTGTCTCAAAAGGTCAAGGATGGACAATTTTTTACCTGAGATGTTCCTTTATCTGGTGTTGATCTGGTGACGTTGAATGTTCTTTTTGTGTTAGCAAATATGTATTCTAAAATCGTTTGTTTCTCTTCTTGCATTACACTTTTCACAATTGTCTAAAATAATAAAATTACTGACATATTCATTACTATCTTGACAGATCTATATAAAAAGGTGAAGTTATTTAAATAATTTCTTAAATATTTGAAATTAATTATTTGTGTCTGTATATTGTAGTAAAATTTAAGGATTAACTTAAATATCTGAATATTTGTTCCATTTTAGACTATTCTTGAGGAGTGTTTTTTCCTGCACCTCACTCCTTTCTCCCTGCACCTCCCAAATTACTATTTTATCCTTCCTTTATTCATGAGAGAATATTTTGATTCTGTAAAAGGACTGAAAAAGCTGGTGATTGTCATTTCCAATGCTCCTTTCTCATCCATTTCAGAAGACCAGTCTTGCACCTCTACACCCCCCTTCTTTTTATCTTGCACACATAGAAGAAGAACTTGCACACAGAAGAAGAAGAAGAACACTCTCCTTTCTCCTTTCTCTTGTTCGTGGCTGGTGGCAGTGAGATCCAGGACTTCTTCTCGCACGCATCAGGTTAGTTACATATTTTCTTTGAAATGTATATTTGGAGTAGATCTGTTATTGAGAGGAACCATAGGATAGGATGAAAAGGGGTTGGGGTTGGGTGTTTGATGAGTTCAAAGGGAGGTGGGCCGCATCTGGAGGCGCGGTTTAGAAGTGCCACAACTCAGAGTCGCGGTTGAGGGGTGACGTACCTGGGAGGTGCGGCTGTGCATAACCGCATTTGAGAGATGCGGCTATGGTTAGCCGCAGTTGGGAGACACGGCAAACGAGCTGCGGCAGACGGGGGTGCGTTGCGAGTTGCGAGTTGTGGCAAAAAGTGAGTTGCGGCAGAGGGAGGTGAGTTGCGGCAGAGGGTCTGAGATGCGATGATGCACTTTTAGGGTTTTGCATTTTTTTTTTCATTCTATTTTAAATATATATTTTTTTATTTTAAATTTTGTATATATTATTTAATATGTATGTATTTTTGACTTTTATTTTATTTGTTTGTGAAATTGATTTTAATATATAATTTTTTTAACGTATTTATTTAATTAAAGAATATATAATTTGAGTAATTTATGTATGTATTTTAACTTTCTTAATTTATTTTATGTTTTTTA
>NW_014541837.1:129643-148119 GCF_000741045.1 Vigna radiata var. radiata
ATACAGCAGGGACATCGTGAGGAGGACTATGTTCAGCATGAGGATGTTCGAGAGCAGGATGACCATAGTGAAGAAGAAGATGAAGATGAACATGAAGATGGAGATGAAGTTGAAGATGATGGATTTCCAGGAGGTCCACATGACACCTCCTTGCTTACACACTATTCCCAGCATGTTGCATATGCCATATGGCAAGGCCAGGTTGGCAATCAACCTAAATGTTAATTGCTGATTAATTGCTTATTTATTTTTGTTATATAATTATGTGTTTTTATGTAGGATCGAGGGGAGATTCAATTGAGGAGTCATGGTAAAAAATTAAAAAATTTTGGAATGTATCATGAGGCTATCGAGCCATACATATCCAGGTCGGGGTTGACTTCCTTAGTTAACTTATCCTACGAGTATGCTGATCATGGATTGATCGTTTCACTTGCGGAGAGATGGCACCTAGAGACAAACAGTTTCCACCTCCCGGTAGGCGAGATGAGTGTCACATTAGATTACGTTCAGAATCTGCTCCACCTACCTATCATGGGGCAATTTTGTGAGGTGGAGGACCTAGAGTACGATGAGGCTCGATCTCATCTTATGGACTTGCTTGGCGTCGACCGCGCCAAAGCTTCAGCCGAGATGAAGAAGTCACGCGGTCCAAAAGTGTGGTTGAGCTGGCTCCGCGAGGTATACCACGACTGCATTCAGTAGGAGCTTTGGGAGTGCGCTGCTCGAGCGTATTTGTTGCATCTGCTTGGATGCACAATTTTTACTAATAAGAGTGGGACATTGATTCGTGTCTCGTACCTCCTTCTGTTGCGAGACTTGAATGCATGTTCGAGATATGCTTGGGGAGCAGCTGCACTAGCACATACTTATGAGCAGCTAGGAGATGCTAGCTTCTATGGTGTCAGACAGATAGCTGGATATGCCACTCTTCTACAGGTACATTTAAGTTTTACAAAGTTTTTTTTTTTATATTTTAGGAATGTATAAAATAATATAAGTAAGTAATTTTTTTTGTAGAGTTGGATATATGAACACCTTCCTGAGATGGGAAGGAGGCGAGTCTTAGATACGTACACAGACCTCCATCCACGAGCTTCACGATACATACCTTCGAGACAGGGTTGGAGTCTTACGGAGGGGCGTAGATATCTGGATGGGCTCACGTATGATGCAATCATCTGGCATCCATTCATTTCGCACAGACGTAGTTGTCCATTCTTGGCCATATGTATGTTTTCAGGATGGATCCGACTAGGCAACATGATTCACCGACATCTGCCTGAACGCGTGTTACGTCAGTTTGGTTTTGTGCAGATCATACCACGTTCGCCTGAGAGCCTTCCGATGTCAGATATTCATACGATTGATCTACATTGGTTGAGGTATGTAGACCATGCCTTTATTGGTGTCGTTGAAGCTGAGGACCCCTCTGCGTGTGTTGACGAATACCTGGTGTGGTTTAGACGGGTGTCCCACCCGTACATCACTCCAGGTGACGACGATGATCGACCCAGTCTTGCACCGCGCATGAGGCGACAGCTTCGTGATGACATATCGGTGCCCCCAGTTCGCCGTAGATGGTCGCCTGATAATATATTGTTGGTATGTAATGAAACTAAGTGTGATTGTTTATTATATCAATTTTGGTTTACATAGTTAATTTGTTTATTTGGTTATATTGATTTCAGGGTGGTATGAGGCGTGTCATCAAGATGCTACAGGGCATGTTAAGTTGTCAACACGTCGCAGAGAACGCTGTAGTCTATGAACAAACTAATCAGACATTACAGGTTGCTCGTAGATCTGTTGAGGAGTACGACGATGCTACTACTAGTATAGGTGCTCGTCATGTGCATGGACGAGCATCATTTTCTTGAAGGGATAGATGCTACTACCAATGGACGTGACTCCAACGATCTCAAGCAACAGAAGACGATATTTGTTTGTCTTGTATGTCGTATCCATTAAGAACACAATATTAAATGAATTGACCAGGTGCGCTGAATCAGGATGTGTCCAAAATAGGTCACTTACTANGTCAGAATCTTCCAAACATCTACTATGTTGGATGTATTTGTCTCTATCNAACAACATCATCAACTGTTGCATTTTAGTTCTCGACCCTCTCAAAGATCGTTTGTAAGTGTATCTCGCGTTATATATTTGTTTTATAGTTGTCACGTTATCTTCATTATGCTCTTTAAGAGTCAANAGAATATTTGCAGGTTTAACTTAACTCTTAGTCATGTCAATAAGAATTGATTGTTCAGCAGCATTTAACCTCCCCGCATAAGGATGACCGACCAAAGTCTCGGCTAATTCATGGTTGTGATAACCACACATAACCTTTAACACCCAACCGTGTCCTTTAGGTTTACCCCTCAACTTAAATGGACACTTACATTTTCTCGTGCCAGACACACTAGGTTGCACGTCTTGCTTATACTTCCTATATTTCCCACTCCTTTCACAGCCTAACACAACGAATGTCTTTCTTTCAGGTTCATCAGTTGCTGTGTCAGATCTTACGATGACGACCACAAATCCAAGCTGAAATGCAATCTTCCGAACCCAATCAATCATATCGTCGCGTGATGGGAATATTTCATCAGTAGAAAATTTATCTGTGTAATCACCCTCACCGACTTCGTTTATAAAGGAAGAAAATTCCGACATAAAATCAGAATTCATTTGAGAATCCAAAAATGGATAGCTATCCATCTTATACAAATAAATACAACCTACATTAAAAAAATTCAAAAATTAAACAAAAAAAACTACTAAGATATTAAGAAAAATTTTCAAAATTAAAACCAAATTACAAATAAGTTGGTTAAGCTATAAACATTCATGAAATAAATGTCGTAAAATAAGATTGAAATTTTTTTTATTTAGATAATAAATAATTATTTATAAATAATTAATAATTAAATTTTATTAAAAATATATTGTAAAAATAATTTTTTTTCCAAGTAATCCTAAATTACAATACATCTAAGTTATATCTAGAAAATATTATTTTCTTAATATATCACAATCAGAAAATACACTAATATATAATAATAATATAAAATTAATATGTTACAAGTTAATATCATTTAAAACTTACAGAACCTAACTATAGATGCTGAAGAACAAAATTGTTCTAAACAAAGTGTCATAAACCAAGGAAACAAAGAAAACAAAGTTAATATGTGTTAAAGTTGATTGCATGCACAGGAATTTATACAAAAGAAGTTAGCAGCTAACATCTAAGTTCTTTACCAGTAAGATATTTGCATAAAATTTGCATAAAATGGTTGTCTTAGACTATCAAACTATATTTAGTGATCAAAAGGAAGCAGAGAAATCTATCTCACGAAACAAGGCTTTTACTTCTTCACGGGGTGCATCAAATCCATTTTTAAACTACAGAACACACTATAGGACATAAGATCTATCTCACGAACACTAATATCATAAGAGAATTCTAAAGAGAACACTACAGGACATAAGATTTCACTCCTGAAAGGCCATGGTTCGTGTCTTGATTCCGAAAGCTTTCAAATTTATATCAGGTTTTAATTTCATCTTCAAACTTAAATCATAATCCATAACTTCAAACTACTAATATATATCAAATCATCATGCATAACACATCCCAGATATATATAAATCAAATCCATAACACATTCCAGAACAATCACATAACGCGAACAAAAAGATGGAAAATTAACCGCAACACGAAATGTGGTTGGGTGACGCCGCAACTCCGACATGCGGCTGCAGGAAACGCCGCAACTCGGACATGCGGCTGCAAGAAAACGCCGTTCGAAATGCGGCATGCCTTAACCGCAACTCAAAGTGTGGTTAAGCGCGAACGCAACTCGTAAATGCGGCAGGGTTTTTACTAACGTGTTTCGACCTTTTCTTCTTCTTCCTCGCACCACCAACCGCTACCTTTCTTCTTGCTCGCACCAGCAACCACCACTCCGATCAGTCAACTTAGTAGTATGAAACAGAGAACTCAATGCTTGTGAGTGCAACGACAACAAAAACTCAATGTTTGTCTGTAAGTACAACGAAAAACCAAGATAAAAGAAGGAGGTGCATGTGTTAGGGTTTTTAGGGTTTATAGCACGAGATACGATGGTTGTTGGTAGTTGGAAGGTATTAGTGGTTAACAAATCATTAATACAATCATTATTACATTTGACTTTTATTAAAAAAAGAATAAAATAGTAATTTGGGAGGTGCAGGAAGAAAGGGATGAGATGCAGCGAGAAGCACGATCCAAAAGTGGCTGCAGATGGTTTTACTTATGAAGCTGATGCTAAACGTGAATGGCTGAAAAGTGGTCCTCACACTCACCAAGGACAAACTCTCTAAAGCTAGCACATCAAAACCTTACTTCCAACCACTCTTTTAATTATGCAATCCAGGACTGGCTACAAACTCATTGATCTTGCAAGCTTCTCATTTTTCTCTTTGCTTCTTCACAGTTGGAAGTTCATTTCTATAGGCTATGATGCATTCCTTGAGACCCTTTTTTTTTCTTTTTTGAAATCAGTTATATTTGGACTAAATATCACTGATTTATATGATTTTAATCCTTTTATGTTGAATTGTTTTATATAAATTAACATTAACTAAATAACCACCTAGAAGTTATTAGTGAGTTCATACCAACCTTTCCAATGATCAGTTTGGATTAACAAAAACAAATCTAATCAGAAGCTTGGATCACAAAATTTGATTTTCAATATATCAAACTTAAATTTAAAATCTCAAATAGGTTGTCATTTTCTGAAACCACACTTTAAGTTCAAGCCCCTATAATAATTTAGAATAAATGTAAACAAAGTGTGAAAATAAACCATGAATACAAACAAGTATAACACATACAAAAAGTAAAGGCTAACTCAACTAAGTTAAGACAACTCCTATTACAGCATCAATGATGATGAACTTTCACTCGTCATCATCATCTTCATCATCACCAGCAGCAGAGTTGAGAGCCTGCAAGCGTGCAACCAATTTAGCCTTTCTCTCCTCATAAGTGAGTTTCTTCAGATTGTACCTGCACAAAGATGCTAATATAATCAGAAACGTCCTCCATACTAAAACTTATATTTTCATGAATGTTCACAAAATGTCAACCATGCCAGAGAGCACATAGGTGAAATACAAACAAACTATTATTAGTGTGTAATTTTTATGAAGTTTTGACAACAATAATACACAGCTAATCATAATTTATTACAATGGAAGACTTTTTTTAATGGTGTTATTGAATACTGTAAAATGGTAAGTTCAACCTTATATAAATTAATCACATCCATACATACACTTGGGTATGACCATTTTTATACAAAACTAAGTGAATTAAATTAAATCTACTTCACACAACCAGAAATAATTATAGGACTGATGAGATTCTTATTTCATAATCCCAAACTTTCATAACAGGCTTAATGATTCATATTTTTAACATAAAAAGTCATCTTACTATATATACATGTGTTTGTATACTTCCAAATCAATTATTAAATCACACCTATATATCCATGAAATTGCATACTTCCAAATCAATTATTAAATGTCATACGCAGCAAAAATAATGACCAAAATCTAGATAAATAACCGAAAGTAGATAAATAGCACAGGATTAGTTAAATATACAGCCAATCCAACAACAGCTCCAATTCAAATGACAAAATAGATATATGCATTTCCCTAATTCTAGAATCTATATGCATTCAAAAAATATCAGCCACTTACCTCTTGTGCTCCTTTGGTGCCTCTTTCTCGGATTTCTTGAAAGTAGGGTCAGCTCGGATGGCAGCATGAACCTTCTTATACAGATCTTCCAGACCATCAGGCTCTATTCCCTGCTTGATATAAGCACTAAAGTGTGACTGGTATTTCTCTGGCTCATCTTCAATCAATGTCTGCATAACACATAAAATAGTTGGTCAGAACTCATTTCTTAAATAGGAGTAATATTGTACTAGACATTTCAACAGACAGGTACTAAATATAAATCTATGTCAGTACCTTTATATAAGCAGCAACATGTCCACCAAAGACATATTTGCGATGAACCTCAGCATCAAGCTCTTTCTTATCCTTATCAAAGCCAGCAAACCTTTTATCACTATGAGGGATATCCAAACCCCCATCGAGAGCTCCCTGTAAACACAATTATTCAATTTGTCTATTAATAAACAAAAATCACACTAAATATAGCACTGTATTGAAATAGATTACCTTAAGGGCACCAAAGACACGATTGCCTGTTGTGGTCCTAATAAGACCAACATCAAGGAGAGCACGGAATGGTCTCCTAGTGTCAGCTGGTTCCACTGAATAATCCTCTCCGGTGGCCTGAAAAGAGAACAGCCAAATAACATAAAAACATGTGACAAAAAAAAAACAGAGCATAGCACACTCGTAGATACCTCAACATTTCCTTCATACTCCTCATCCATTTCAAGCTTCTTAAGCACTCGACGGGCCAACAAGAGTCCAGTGCAATAAGCTGATGAGAGAACAAGAGAGTGAAAAGATAGAACAAACCGTGGGTGACATAATGGTTGGGAGTTAGATTTCTTCAGAAAAAGTACCTGCGGCATAGTTTGTAAGGCCTACTTCGAGACCGTAGCGTGGCAGCTCATGCGCATATGCTGCAGCAAGAACATTATCACCAGCAATTGTAGCAGACGTTATTTGGGCAATGATGTCCTTGTTAGTCTAATAAAAGGTTAAGGTTTATGCTGACAAAAATCATCAACTCAACAAATTCATTTATTCACATGATAAAACACAACAATTCAAGCATATATAACGAATTCAACATAACATAACAGTAGGATACAAATCGAACCACAAAGCGATATTTTGGTGTGTTATACTTGTTCTTATCCTGGTTAATCAACCGAATCCTGGCTCGGTAATCGGTTTTTCCCTCTGCAGTAAATAAAATCACAATTACAAACGAAATTTGCAACGAACAAGACGTACATTGAACCTAAACAACCAAACAAAATACCTCTTCTTCTCTTGAACTTCACTTGATATCTCTTGAAGTAAGCCCTTGATTTCTGAGCCTTAACAAAGGCCTTTAACATGCACCCAAAAATGTTGATACAGATTATGTAATAAAAAAACATAAGAGCATGAAAACTGATTCATTTCAAGCTAAGCTACCAAACGTGAAATCTCAAGACAAAATCCACATTCGGTAACGAAGTTCAAAACTTCGCCTTGCCACGAAACTCAAACTACAGATGCATCACATGAGAACATAACAGAAACGAAACAAGGATAATCGAAATTCAGAATTTGCAAAATAATGAAGTACGATACTCACCATTGTTGTGAGGCAAGCTCCCTTCAAACGAAAGTGGCTACCGAAGTGAGGGATGAAATTGACGGAAGCCGGATCAGCGGAATAAGGGTTTGATTATATAAGGGGTCTGATCCTCATGGGTTTAGGGCTTTATTGGCCCAATTGCTTTTTTGTTTTTGGCTGTTGGATTTACTTTTTTGCTTAGGTTTTAGGTATTTTTAACTATCTATTTTTTCATCCACTCCTAAAATTATTATAAGTGGGTTTTCAAACCATAACAGAAACAAATTCGAAGAAAAAAGAAAATACAGAAAAAAAAAAAAAACTTTTTCTAAAGCATATTTTATATATTCTGAAAAACTCCTTTTCACATTTCTTATAAGAATATTTCAGAGAAATCATGTAGAAAGCAGTGTTATAAGCCTTTCAAAAAGTTAATTTTTTAAATCACATTCGAAAAAAAAATGTTTTAAAATGTAATTTATACTTTCCAAAATTATTGTTTTCAAAATATTGTTCTTTAAATTCCCAAAACTTTCTAAAACATATAATCCAAAATTATTTTCTGTAATGATAAAATGGTCATTCTGAAAATTGAAACAATTGAAGAATGTTCACAGAGAAATTGTGGGGTTGCATGAAGTAAAAGCCTTCTTAACATTCAAGTTGGGAAGAAAATATATTTTTAATATATTATTGCGTTGAATTTTTAATTGATGTCACCTAATTATTAAAAGATAATTTGGAATTAATAATATACAAACCTTGCTGTTTTATTTTATTATAAAATATAAACTAATCATCTTTTTTTATAGACAAACTATTGATTTTGCCAATATCTATGTTTAAAAACCATACTAATTTGTTTTTAATTAATATATGTATAGAGTGAAATTTTTAAAATGCACTTTATTTAAAATAGTTTTATTCAAAGTAATCCATTTACGATAAAAGTTAATGTATTGATCAACTACACTAAAATAAAATATATACACATAGTTTTGACCAATTAATTAAATTATGTCAAAAAAGTGTTAATACGAATTATGTGAAACATGTGAGAAAGGGGTTGATAAAAGTTTATGTATTGGTCAACTATATTAAAATAAAAAGCATATAGTTATGAGCCTTAACAAACGCCTTTAATATGAATTAGAAAGGGGATGGTAAATATTATGTTAAAGAAAAAGTATAAATAGTAACATATTAATTTAAAATATATCCATTTCAATCAATATCATAAGAAAATAACAAAAATTCACAATATTCTATTGACACTTTTCAATAAATAATATTTTACTCATTTATTCTGTACACCTTACATAATTTTACTCTCATTTGATACATTACCACCTCACTTCCGTCTTTTATATTTTATTCTCATCTCATCTCATCTTTACTCCACTCCACTTTCCTGCAGTGGAGAAGGTTATTTTTAGAATTAGGAGGTTGATGGAAAAAATGTGAAGAGGTGTAGAA
Organism: Vigna radiata var. radiata; assembly: GCF_000741045.1. Taxonomy (NCBI): domain Eukaryota; kingdom Viridiplantae; phylum Streptophyta; class Magnoliopsida; order Fabales; family Fabaceae; genus Vigna; species Vigna radiata. The sequence continues at coordinate 138,456 of NW_014541837.1, forward strand.
AAAAAAATTGAATATTATCTATCTTCCTTAAATGTATAAGCTTGACGTAACTTGACCAGTTTGGATGACTGAAAAAAGGTTATTTCACTTTGCACCTCGAAATCTTTCACATTGCATCTTCAAAATTTTGCAAAATGTCTAAATTACCTTGTAATTAAAAAGCTTTTAATATTTAAGAAAACGAAAAATTTTGAATGGTCAAATATTCCTTTTTTATTTACAACGTTGTCAGTATGCATTGATATTCTCGGATCTCATCTCCATTCTTATGCTTCCTTGTCTTCTTCTCTTTGCATTATAGGACACACAACACTCCATTCTCACTTCCTCTAGCTTTCCTCTTCCCCTCTTCTTTAATTTGAATTGGTTCGTAGCACATACTACACAATGCACTACAGCCACACCGTCTTCGTTCTACACTGTCATGTGTTCCATACTCATTCCTGAAGGTGGGCGCATAATCGGATCTCATTCTTGTTATAGTTAAAAACAAAACTACTTTTATCTGTCTCTCTGTGGGACAGTCTTACATACCCACCCATGCACTATAAGTATATCTTACTTCTCTTTCTCATTGTAATGAAATACACATTCTCTTTACAAAACATCTTCCTCTCTTCTCTGTACCAAGACTTTTCTGTCATTTCTCTCCACCTAACAGTGGTATCAGGAGCAAGGTTATGAACTTGGTTGGGTCATCTCGTATTGTTCAAGAAAATGGCTGGTGTTATACACAACAATCTCCCTATGTTTGATGGAAAGGGGTTCGACGAATGGTGCGTCAAGATGGACGCCATTCTCGGTTTTCAAGAGGTGGACGAGGTAGTCAAGAAGGGGTTCAAGGGACCATCGAAAAACGATTCTGAAGAGGAAAAGTGTTCAATACAAAGAGAGTAAAAGATTAGACTGCAAAGCTCGCATGTTGCTGCATCAATGCGTGTCAACCACCATCTTCCAGAAAGTTTCGAAGGCAGGCACGGTAAAGGAGATCTGGGACATTCTTCAAGAAGGCTACGGCAGCATAGGTGAGGTCAAGAAGATCAAGCTATAGTCACTTCAACGTCAATACGAACTGTTGGGCATGGAAGAACAAGAATCAATTGTTGACTACATCGGGAGAATCCAAATGGTAGTAAACGCCATGCGAGCGTGCGACAAAGTAGTGAAAGATAAGAAAATCATGCAGAAAAGCTTGAGAACATTAACTCCGCAGTACGACCATATCATGGTAGCAACTGAAGAATGCAAGGATGTAAAGAAAATGAAAATTGAAGAACTGCAGAATTCCCTCGAGGCTCACGAACAACTTCTTCTTGAAAGAAAGAAAGCAGAGAAGAAAGTTGGTCTTGATTTTAATCAAGCGTTACAAGTGAGAAGTAACTTTAAAACCAGGGGACGAGGCGCTGGAAAGGGAAGAGGCAGATCTCGAGGAGGCAGATTTGGAGGAAGAAACATGGGCACTACAGATAAAAATGTCGAAGAAGAATGCACCAAAAAAAAAAGAGGCAGAAAACCAACGAGAGGAAGAGGTAGGAAGAACATTGATAAGAGAAATATTCAATGTTATATGTGTAGTAAGTACGGTCACTTCTTGTCTGAATGCTGGTACAACGACGATGTGAAAAAGAATAAAGAAGATGAAGTCAATCTTGCACAGGACGCAAGGAATTCAGACTCAGATCACGTACTCTTAATGAGTACCATTGAAAGTGTTATAGAATTGAAGCGGTGGAGTTCAGCAGAAAATGGATGTTCAAACACATGCAAGAATGATGTCCACGATAAAGACACATGTCAAGAAAGCAAAGACAAGTGTCAAGTGATCTACATAAGTGAGAATGAAGATTTAAAAGAAGACAGATGTCGTAAAGAAAGTGAACAAGTGTTGATGTCACACGATCCTAGCCATGCAGAAGAAGAGAATTGTTGGTATTTAGATACCGGTTGCTCTAATCACATGACCGGCGGGAAAGATTGGCTGATTGATCTTGATTCAAATGTGAGAAGCATTGTGCGATTTGCTGATAACAATTTCATAATGGCTGAAGGTATCGGGAGATTTTTGATCTGACGCAAGGATGGTCGGCCAGAGTATATGAACAATGTTCTGTATGTACCGAATATGAAAAGTAATTTGCTAAATCTCGGTCAGATGTTGGAAAAGGGTTACATAATGAACATGCACCAGAAGCATATAGAGATATTTGACAATAGGATAAAGATTGTCAAACAACAAAGACTAAGATTCGCAAAACGGTTCCTAGTTAGCTAGATGATAGAACCTCCTATGAACAAACCAAGACTCGTGACAATAGAAGACCACAAAGGATGAGATTTCCTTCCTCAAGGTTAGCCAATTATGAAGTATTCACTGATAACGAAGTAACTGACATTGAAGACCAAGCACATATTGCATTTCTAGCCGATGCGGAGGCCCTTTCCTGGAAACAAACTCTCGATGAAAAAGAATTGAGAGCAACAATGATTCAAGAACTAAAGTCGATTGGAAGAAACAAAACTTGGGAGTTGGTCGAACTACCGCAACATAAACAAGCAATTGAAGTGAAGTGGGTTTTCAAGACAAAGTACAAACCAAATGGTGAAGTTGCTAAACTCAAGGCACATCTCATGGCGAAGGGATTTCTGCAGAAACCAGGAGAAGACTTCACGGAAGTATTTGCTCCAGTCGCAAGATTGGAGACAGTTAGATTGATGGTGGCTATAACAAGTTTTAAGAGCTGGGAGATTCATCAGTTTGATGCCAAGTCTGCATTCTAGAATGACCCTTTGAAAGAAGAAGTATACGTCAAGCAGCCACCTGGTTTCGAGAAAAGGGGTGAAGAGCACAAAGTATACAGGTTGAACAAAGCCCTATATGGTGAGACAAGCACCACGAGCCTGGAATGACCACATCAACGCATTGCTTCTGAAGCTTGGTTTTGTGAAGAGTTCAATCGAGTATGGCATATATGTTGCACAGCAAAATACGTTGACAGTGTGTTTATACGTTGATGATCTTCTGGTAATTGGAGAATCTAAAAACGAAATTGAAGAATTCAAGAAGAAAATGAAAGTTGAGTATGATATGACTGACCTAGGAAGACTAAGCTATTTTCTTGGCTTGGAATCCACTGAAGTAGCTAGCGGAGTGTTTATGCATCAGAGGAGATATATTGGTGAAGTGTTGAAACATTTTAACATGATGAATTGCAATAGTACTATTGTTTCGGTGACTGCCAATCTAAAGTTGACTGAACAAATAGAAGAAAAGATGTGGATGCCTCCTTATGTAAGCAAATAGTTGGCTCGTTGAGATACATCTGCAATAGCAGACCAAATATTAGCTTTGGAGTGGGAATATTGAGCAGATTCATGAGCAAACCAAAGCAAAGCCACATGTTAGCTGCCAAGCATGTTATGAGATATCTAAAAGGAACTATCCACTATGGTCTCTGGTTCCCTAGGATGATAAATAAAACTCGAAACACAATGGAAGTATGGAGAGACTCGAATTGGAGTGGAAATCCAGTCGACAGAAGAAGCACCTTCGGGTATTTTATAAAATTTACTAGAGCACTTATCTCCTAGTGCTCTAAAAAAACCAAGTGTAGTGGCACTCTCCTCGTGCGAAACTGAGTACATAGCTTCTGCAGAGACAACATGCCAATGCCTGTGGCTAGAAGCCCTCCTCAAGGATTTGAAATTTGAGTGGAGGAGACCATACAACTGATGGTAGACAACAAATCTGCAATCAGCCTATCAAAGAATCTTGTATTCCACGACAGAAGTAAACATATTGGCACAAAGTTTCACTTTCTAAGAGACTTGGTAAATCAAGGAAGAATTGAGCTCCTCCATTGTCCAACAGATTGGCAAATCGCAAACAACTTCACGAAGGCTTTGAGGCTTAGCAGATTTGAAGCACTCAGAGACATGCTTAATGTAGAAATGTTAGCAGTTTAGTTTTTAGGGGGGTATGTTATAGTTAAAAATAAAACTACTTTTATCTGTCTCTCTGTGGGACAATCTTACGTACCCACCCATGCACTATAAATTTATCTTACTTCTCTTTCTCATTGTAATGAAATACACATTCTCTTTTCAAAACCTCTTGCTCTTTCTTCTTTGTACCAAGACTTTTCTCTGTCATTCCTCTTCACCTAACAATTCTCTCTTTCGATCCTCACTTTGTTTACTTGTTTTCATTTCAGACTTTGGTTCCATGGTTGCATGTACACACAGGGAGCTTCGTCTTCGTCTAGTTAGTGCAACCACGTCATTTTTGTCTTTTGTTGCCAAAGAAATTGGTGTTTTTTTCAATTTGATAGCATGATGTGATGATGGTAGAAAAAGAGAGTTATGATTTACATATTAGAAGTGATTAGGTATTTTTTGTAATGGCTAATTTGTGTGAATCGCATATGAAAAGACGATGGAACTGAATCGGATGTCAATAATCGATTCAGCCTACATCAGATACCTGTTGAACGGTTATCAACATCCGATTCAACCTCATCGTCTTTCTGTATCTGATTCGTAATTTTTTCTTTTTTATTTTTATTTTAATGATATTATGTTTTAATTTAATATTTTGTTGTTACATTTTTGCCATTAAATTTTCTGTTTTAATTATTTTAAATTTTCTGTTTTAATTTTTGTTTATAGTTTTTTTCATTTTTGTTTTAATTAAATTGTTATATTTGAATTAATTATTTATTTATATAGATATTTGAATTAATTTTATTTATTTTGAATGAAATAAGTTAGTTTGTAAATATTTAATAATTATTTTTAATTTTATAGAATGTATAGTTTGTTATTTGTAATAATATATTAAGGAATTATAGTTAAATTGATTAAATTTATCTGTTTTCAATTATTTAATGTTTGTTTTGTTTTAAAGTTTTTTTTGTTTTTTTTATAATTTGAAGATATTTTGTTACTTTTTTTCTGAAATATTATATTTTTACATTATAAAAAAATTTAATTAATTAAATTTATTTTGATTTAAAATTAATTGTTTGTAATTATTTAATATTTATTTTAATTTCATAGAATTTAACATTTGATTTGTTTTATACTTTTTTAAGTTCCTATAATTTGAAGATATTTTCTTAATTTTTTTATGAAATATGAGGATTTTTTAGTGATATAAATATTACAACTAATTAAATTTAATTTTAAATAAATTAATTTTTTATAATAATTTAAATATTTATAATTTTTTAGAAATTTAAGTTATTTTGTTTTGTAATAATATATTATTTAATTGGTTTAATTGCTTCTTTTGTCCCCAGTTTGGTTGAAGTGTGTCAAATTCGTCCCCCTTTTAGTTTAATGTCAATTTCGTCCTCATATAGAAAAAATTTGTGTCAATCAAGTCATCTCCGTTAAAAATCATTACTTTCAAAACTCACTTTATCCACTGCAAAATCAGGGATCAGACCCATGAAGTGGTTATTATTCAAAACTCACTTTAAGTTTTTAACACCATTAGTTTGTTTTTAACGGAGATGACTTGATTGACACAATTTTTTTCTATATGAGGACGAAATTGACATTTTTCTAAAAGGGGGACGAATTTGACACACTTCAACCAAACTGGGGACAAAAGAAGCAATTAAACCTATTTAATTATATAATGAGTTAGTTTAATTGATTTTAATTTAAATAAATTGTTTTGAATGATTTAATATTTTTTAGTAGTGCCATTTTTTTTTAAGTTATTATGATTTTCTTAATAATATAATTGTATTTTATAATTATATAATTATTTGAATTGGTTATTTTTTGTGTAATGTTTTTAATAAAAAAATTTAGAATAGATATGGCTCGTACTAGAGGTGCATCTTCACATCAAGAAAAGAGTTCCTCATAGGGTGAGAGGAGGAGTATTATTGCTTCTGCTTGTAGAAGACGTGGAGCAGCTGAGCCTGATGTTCACATTGAGGACCATGGAGATGTTGATAACGGTCTAAAAACCGTTATTTTCATGCTTAAATTTGATAGTAAAACACATCCTTTATGGCTTAGAATGAGCTTTAAATCAAGTAAAACACTTAGTTGTGTCTTGTGAGAGTCAAAAGTTGATTTTAAGATATTATGCTTGTTTTGCATTGTTTTGCAGGGTTTTTAGATGAATTAAAGATGGAAGTGAAGTAAGGTGGACTTAGACCCATGAAAGGAGAAAAATTATGGAAAGAAGGGTCAAGCAAGTTGTTGAGCGCCAGAATGGTCCGCTGAGCGCTCAGAGCGATTAGAGGGAAACCGCTTAGCGGCAAAACTGACCGCTGAGCGGTCAAAGAGGCACAAGGCAAACCGCTAAGCGACGAATTTAGGTGCCTGGGCGGTTGTCTGTTTTTTTAGCTAGATTCTGTAAATCTTTCTATAATCTATCTGTTATCTTTTTGGGCTTATATATAGCCCCAGTGCGAATTAGAAGGGGATTATTTTAGCAGAGAGAAATGTCCAGAGCTATTCCACACACCTTAGAGGAGGTTCCTTGGATGCTTAGGCTCCAACCAACCAAGTTTAGGGTTATTTCTTCCATTCTTTCATTATTTTCATCTAGTTTCACCATGATTATGGTGAACTAAACCCTTTGTTGTTGGGGAACAACATAATCTTTTGAAACTCTCATATATTCAAATTCTTATTTATTTCATATGTTTGTCATATACTTCTTTATCAATTATTGGGTTCTCATCTATGCTTAATGCTTTTATTGTTTAACTCATTCAGTAAAAGAAGTTTGTCTTTATCGATATGGGGACGTACGATAATGTCATGAACTGGTGAGAAATTCCTTGATTATGCCAATATCGCCTAGGGATAGGGGTAGGACGGTCAATTGTATTTGCTTCCGAGGGCATTGCATTATTGGTTACTAGGGGAGGCTAGGGATAGCAAGCCGGTAATTAATAATAGGCTCTTTTCACCAAGGGATTGGGTTAAGGGTAAACTAGAAAGTTTGCATGGCAATTAGATAAATAAGTGAAGTAAATAAGAAGAGTAGATATATGAGAGTGGATAAGATCAAATTGTAAACCCCAACAACACCATTCATCCATAGTTTCTCAAAACCAATTGAATCAACTGCATTGCATGTTTACTTTTGTTCTTTGCATATAACCACCAAATTTATTCTCCTCTCAAGTCTTACAAGATTTGTTTACATGAAAGTTAAGGCCTAAGAGTCCTTTGGGAAAACGATACTTGGACTTACCTGTTTATATTACTTGATAACAATCAGGTACACTTGTCAGGGACTTAACAGATGTCAGGTTTGTGGAGGATGTAGTTGAGAAGCATGACATTGAGCAGGAGGAGGAGCACCAAGATGTTCTTGAAGGTGGATTTTCTGGAGGTCCAGTAGACGCTTTAGTACTAACACATTACATTCACCATATTGCTTATGCGATACGGCAAGGACGGGTAAGTGTAAAACTTTAATTGTAATGGTTATTATTTAGTTGAAATAATTTTATATTAAATATTATAGTTTAGGATCGAGGGAGATCAAGTTGCAATTTTCTTTTTGCAGACAAAGATTCCATTGTTGAGTGAAATGTATCTACATGCTTAAAATACGACGGATCACGCTCTTTAGACGTCTTTGTTCTCTGAACTTTTTTCTTTGGTGCACCCTTCGTCTTGACTTTATGCAATGGACGTATCATAGATGTCATTGTAGGACAAACAATGTCAAGTAATTTTTGTTTAATTGTCATTTTACCTTCAATATCAACCTCCTGAAATCGTTCTTCAACCATATGAAACTCACGTTGTATGGATAAATTTGCCTGCGATTCATTTGATACAATATTTGAAATAGTCAATATTGTCCACATGACATGAAATTCGCCCAAAGGAATGACACCAGGGTCATAACGTGCTAATTCACACGCATAGGGGACACCGTAGGTCCGTCTAAGTATACATCCACATCTTGCCTTATACAGTCTTATATGTTGTACTCATTGTAATTCTTCAGCGATTAGTCCCAAAGCATACATGGATACTCCTCTAACAAGTCTTCTGTATATTATTCCTTTATAAGTTTCACTCATAAGATTGAAACTTTTTTAGAATGAAGCTTTAATCTCATTATGTTGCAAGGTAAAGACGTTGTGAATGACATCCCAACAATAACAAAAATTTCTCATAGTGTTTCCCAATACTTTCTTTAAGCTCCAATAAGCAGATTCAATGATGGAAACTTGCTATGGACTGGAAGCATAGAGATCTGGTTCCAAACAGCAAGCATTCCATGATGCAGAGAGGTGCAGCGGAAATGGATGTAGTTGAATGGAATTTGGTGTTTGGTGATGGAATGAGTGTGTAATTGATCCTCCCAGCTCAGAAGGCCCTCCTATGATGGAAGGAAGCTAGAGGAAAGGGTAGAGAAAGTGTAAAGAAGCATTGACTCAAGAGCATTAAGGCTGAAACAGAAATTCTGCAGCATTTCATTAAGGCTCAAAAGTGCCTTTTACAAAGGACGAGACCCTCTTATTTATAGGTGAAGAGGGGTCTCAAATCTGATCCAATTCCCTCCCAAAATTCAAACAATTTGTCCAAGAAACGCGCCAAATCAAGCAAGCACAGATCACACCTCCTCCAGGTCAGCTTGCTTCACGTGGAACATGTTGTTCGCCAACGCTTGGGCGGTAGAAAGGGGCGCTTGAGCGCCAATCTGTCAGCAGCTTCTTCCTTTGCTTCTTTGCTTGCTTTTATTGATTCTACTTCTTGGATGGCTTTAGTCAAATCCTCCAAGCTTTATTTAAGCCCTACAAAACAAAGTAAACATGTTTTAGTTTAGAGAGGAAGGAGTAGTATAAGTCACCTTCCATAGAAGCAAAATAATAAGTGATCCTTCTTCCTCTTGAATCTTCTTGGCCATGGCTCTAGTAAGAGGTCCAATGTATTTCCTTGATGGTATTCCATCAGACCCTCCCTCTTGAAAAGGATCTGTCCTCAGATCTGCTTCATCCTGTTGATCATCTCCTGTGAAAGGAATTAAGTCGCAAATGTTAAAAGCAGGACTGACACCATAACTTTCAGGAAGATCTAATATATATGCATTATTATTTATTCTCTTGACCACCTTGAATGGCCCATCCCCTCTTGGACTAAGTTTGGACTTCCGTTGAGAAGGAAATCTTTCCTTTCTCAAATGAAGCCAAACTAGGTCTCCTTCTTCAAAGATTATTTTCTTTCTTCCTTTGTTGTTGTATTCAGCATACTTTTGAGTTTGTTTTTCAATTTGGATTTTAACCTTCTCATGTAATTTCTTGATAAACTCCGCTTTAGAAACACCTTCTTTATGAAGAAAAGAAGATGATTCTGGAAGAGGGAGTAAATCAAGAGGTGTGATAGGGTTAAAACCATAAACAACCTCAAAAGGAAAAAGATTAGTAGTCTTGTGGACTACTCTATTGTAAGCAAATTCAATATGAGGTAGATGTTCATCCCAAGACTTGTTATTACCTCTTAATATTACCCTTAATAGAGTAGATAGAGATCTATTTACTACTTCAGTTTGCCCATCAGTTTGTGGGTCACATGTAGTAGAGAATAGAAGTTTAGTTCCAAGCTTTTCCCATAAAGTTCTCCAAAAATGGCTTAGGAACTTCACATCTCTATCAGACACTATGGTTTTGGGTAA